>NC_047167.1:12774946-13074946 GCF_009819705.1 Hippoglossus hippoglossus | reverse complement strand
AAGATATATCAGAAATACACAACGGTAAATATATTGCAAAATTTATTGTTATCCAAATGTGTGTTCAACCACAAAATCACAGAGCAAAAACTCACATTTTATCCCAATTCAATATGCCGTGCTGCTCACTGCATCCGCCTCTGTACTGAACTTTTTCACGAAGAACAGAAACAAGTCAAGGTCAGCTGTTTGGACACCCATGGGAGTCGGTAAGGCTCATCTGTTTAGAGACACGTCGGGAGGGCAAGGTCTGGCAACAGCTTGAAGGCCACTTTCTCCTCCTTTTCTCTCCATCTACAGCTCCGCCTCTGGCCTTTGCTTCTCTCCTCGTCTCCACCTGTTCTCCGCTACCACCTTCCCCCTTTTCTCAGGCAACCTTGGACTCAATACCACTATTCAAATCTCCCCTGGAGAGAAAATGTACTGATAGTCAAACTATTATTACCTTGAAGAGTGACATCACTCAGATGTATTATTCAAAAGCAATAACAAGTAAATAACACATATTAACGTAACTGCAATTTGCATGATGAAAAGGGCATTTACCAGAATTAGAGTTTTCAAAAAGTTTAACCCTTTTCAGATTTTTTTTCCACCTCCACAAGGAGAGTTGTTTTTTGTTTGTTTGTTGTTGGCAGGATTGTGCAAAAAAAAAAGAAAAAGCCAATTTCCATTAAATTATGTGGAGGGCTGGGACCTGACCCAAATAAGAACCTATTAGATTTTGGTGTGGATCTGGGAGCGTATCCAGGAATAGGGACAGAGATAGAGGGTGTTTTTCAACATTTTCATTGATTTCTCAGATTATCATTCATGGACCTTGTCATGTTTAAGGAACTAAAATGTACGAGTGTCTGTAATTTGGTGCAGCTCCAAATAAAAATCTGGATCTAGTGAAGGAAATTTTGTTATTCAGTTTCACTGTTATAAGTTACATGTTACAGAAAATACATTAAACGCAAACACAGACTATTTGTCGAATCCTACAGACCAGGATAAGAACAGAAACAAAATTGAAATGAAATAAAGTAAATCTCAACTTCACAATTATAGAGCTTTGAATCCTCGATACATTTGCTGCAACATGAGATTCAGTGTCGGTTTGATTTGAATAAATGTTTGTAATTGTGGTTTTGACACAAAAATATTTTAAACAAGTTTCCTTAATTGTAGTAAGTGTTCAAACTACATGATAAATCACATCTATACATATATTGTAATTCAGCTACCTCAAAAAAAGTGTTTGCATTTAGCTGCATCAACAACACTGACACCTATTTCTGGCCTCTACTGTTATTTTAAACGAGCCTGTATATGACTTTGTCTTTTGCACACTCATGAGCACACGGAGTAAAAATATTCTTGATCCTTTATCCGAGGCATCCTCCCTCCCTCTCTGCCTGCCTCTTTTTGGGCCTGTTGTTTTGTTAGGTACGGGCCTGAGCCACTGGGACTCCACTTGTTTCTCTTTTCCCGTCGTCCCAGGGAGAGAACGAGGGAACTCCTACTCAGAAGTGGGGCGTTCAGTTCTACTCATTAAAAATAATTGGTCTCAGTTCAATTAAGGCTCAGTGATGCCTCTTTGATCCAGGCGGCTCGCTGTGTTTTATCTGTGTCTTTTACATTGA
Source organism: Hippoglossus hippoglossus (assembly GCF_009819705.1). Classification (NCBI taxonomy): domain Eukaryota; kingdom Metazoa; phylum Chordata; class Actinopteri; order Pleuronectiformes; family Pleuronectidae; genus Hippoglossus; species Hippoglossus hippoglossus. The sequence goes on along the minus strand of NC_047167.1, from coordinate 13,073,318 downwards.
AATCAACTGTTCCGAGTTGGCAAGTATTGGGTAAATTGGTTCTGCTGTGTTTACTTCCAGAAGAAGGGGGGGGGGGGGGGGAGGAAATAGGAGCTATACTCGGGAAATGATTATAACCCTTTGAATGAAATGGGCTTTGATGGTTAAAGAGGCCGACATCAAACCTTCTGGTCTCCGCTGCGGCACCTTGCGAGACGGTCCGCCGTCCCGAGACGACAGAGACGGATCACTTTACCTTCTCTCTTCCTCCCTCCTCTCTGTGATTTGTTGCTCATGGCTTCTCCTGTTTGCAGATGAGTACCGCAAGGGATACTGCGAGCGAACACGCCGATACCAAAGAGACACAAGACACATAAAAGTTCATGCACAGTGCACACATGCACCCACTCTCCCAGCCACATGCCCACACATCCACTCACACAGGCTGTATTTCTCACTCTCACACACGCTCACCGTCACTTTATGGAAGGAGCTCTGCAGTGTGAGCATGTTAATGTGCTGGCAGTGCTTCCTGACACAGAGGGAAGCTGTTCTCTTGAATCCTAATAGCCCAGGGACAGAAAGGGATACTAAGCCAAGCCTTGACTGCAGTTATGATCCAACACTGCTTCTTGAATCATCCCCTTTCTCATCCTCTATCCACCTCCCTTTCTCTCCATCCTTCTTCTTTCCCAGTTTTCTAATCTCCGGTCCCTCTGCACATCTCCTCCTCAATCTAGCTCTCCTTACCTGCACACTACATCCAACCTATTTCTCTCTTTTCTTTTCTCTCTCGTTGTAGGTAATCCGCGCAAGATTTTCAGAGTTCTACATGCATGCACAATACTTCACACACACACAGTGGATATCAATGCATTTTTCATCAGAAATGCCTCTAAGACATGCATTAATGCAGAGCCACCTAAACACACGGTCATCGCTGCAGTTATTATGCAAATTTGCACACATAAGCATGTATGTGAAAACGTGCAAAAGCAATACATGAGTCAAAGCACTTACGTTGGGGAAAATATGCTTTAATCAATGGTGTAACAATTGAAGGAACATTCGATACATACTGAAAATGATGAATGGATGTCTGTAAAGATTTTTGTTTATTGCTTTGCTGGTAGACCATGACGATTATTGGGAAACATCAAACACACTGCGGGCATCTATTACATTTAAAGTCTATGTGGATTTGACAAAGGGAAGAACAGCCTCCTCTGCTGGAGTGAAACAATTTGACAGAGTAGAAAAGTACTTATTAAAGAGAGCCAGAACGTAACTGAATGCTTTAAGGAATAAATGAATGAATGTTGGTTCATGTGATTGACTTCGTAGAAACCGCGTGCACGCTCAAACACCACAGTTCGTTCCACAGGACAGTCGAGCACAGTTGGTGATGGAGGAAGATCTCTTTGACGAACAGGACACGCAGGGTTCTGCAGAAGCTTTCCGATTGTGTGGGGCCTTAAATTAGTAATCGATGAAGGCATGAGAAGAGAACGAGAGACTTGAAATGGTTTGGCATTCAGTCCGGCACCTGAGTGAGAGCAAAGTTAGCAGGAAGCCCTGGATTTCCAGTAGAAGACTTTACAGCCGATTTTGCGAGTTGCATTGCTTCTACCGAGGCCGCGTCGAAACTTCTCCTGTTGCTCGGTGTCTTCGGGCCACTGGAGGGTAATTCCATTTTCAGGTTTGAAAAATTCAGAAATCAAATCTGCAAATGTCCGAGTCTTTGTTGATTCCTATGGAACAAAATATTAAAAATAATGTGGAATATTGTAAGGGAACAGATTGGGTACATATACAAACTTTACCTCAATATGTCTGTACGTTTTATGTACCAAACTGTACATTTGTTTTATGTTATAAATCATTTTGCTTGAACATTGGATTGTTGCCAGAAAAGTAAATGTTGTGTAAGTGCTCCACGTTTGATCTGCACATTCCTGGAGGGACAGCTCAGAGGAAAATCAATGAGAGAAAGACTGGTATCTCTGACAGAACCAGAAATCAAAACTTTAAACAGATCAAGCAAAATAAGATATAAGTGTACAAATATGAACAAACTTTACAATTAAAAAAAAAAACTATAGACCATCACATCCAGATGTATGGAGCATAATCATAGCTGGGACCCGGAGCCTGCTTTCAATCATTGAGAGGATTTTGTGCTGCGCTCAGCATTAGGAACATGCATGCAGAAAGGTATTAAGGACAATAAAGACATCTTACCTGCTTGTCTTGTAATCTCTTGAGCCATGGCAATGAGTCTTGCAGCAGTTGCACGTCTTTAATTTCCTGCTCATTTTCCAGGTTTTTCGCAGCACATAATACAGAACACAAAAGTGCCAAAATGCAGACGATATAGGCCATACTTAGTCAGAAAATCTAGCTTGTGCGCTTCTTTTTTTTCTTGGGAAGACACCACAACGTCCACTGATGTGCACCCTAACAGAAGAATACTCTGAGATGACTATTTTATATGTTGTACCTAGGTCAAAAAAAGGGAGGAGTATCCTGGTTATCTGCGTAAAAGGTCCCAATCAGTGCACTGAAGCATGTATTATGTAATTTACAGCTGCCATTAGGGGTGAGGCAAAGGTCTAAATAAGGATGCTTTCACCAACCCGACAGTTTTACCATTTAAATAAACACACAGTAAAAGCACACTGTTGTAAAAGAAAAGGTCATCCTGATGCTGTCATTGGTAAAAGATCCCCTCTGCCTCCTCCTTTCAAGCCAAATCCCTGCACGAGAAATGCTTTGTGCATTCATGTAAAAATTAAAAATTAATGATGCACAAACACTGGGGAAACAATGATTTTATCAACCCTGCTGTGCCGTAAAGTTGAATCAACGGGTAGCGCAGAGACACTGGGGTCGTCCAGAGGCCATGAAGGTCACTTTATCATTTGTTACACCCTCGTGAGTTTGGTCTCTTTGCATCTGTGCATCTCTTTAATGAGATTTCTGCTCTGTTTAACTTTACAGTTCTACTGCATCCGAATCGAGAGGCGTTTTAATGAGTTTGTTGTGGTACATGCCGTAAACCTGCAGCCGCATTACATGGACTGAAAAATGTGGTAACCCCTTCTTTTGTTCTGTTTGTAAGGCAAATGCAGGGTTTATTACGGTACAGTGTTTTTAATTCAGATGAATGCAAAGCCTAATTGAGTCTATAGAAGTGCACATTGTGAGTTAAATTTGATGGAAAATGAGAAAACAAAAGCATGTATGCTGCATCTCTCCTTCCCTCTGTTTCTCCTCAACACCACCAATTGATAAGCGTTCTCGTGGTCAGATGCACAAATAAATCTCCGGTATTTTTATGGCGATCACTGTTAATTATGTAAAGCATCTATGTGAAGGAGCAGGTTAAGACAGATTAATGATTGTATGAAATGAGTAAATTAAATCTTTTCTCATTATACATTGTGACAAATACAATAAAAGATTGAATACCAGTTGTTTCCAGATCATTTTTACAGTATACAACATTTGATATATAGTTTTTATATAGTTTGTATATTGCTTCATAAACCTGCATTATAACTTCCAAAGTCACAAGAAATCACTTCACCTGTTGTCGTTCAGGATTGAGATCTGACCTGGGGAAAATAAATGTGGATTTAATGGAGCCTAAATCTATTTAATACATCTTTGTAATCCACTTTTTATTTTTTATTTACTGTTTGATACTATTCCAAGTTGGAGTATATCCTCCAATGTGTGAGGCTAATCTGTAACAGAATCAGGGGAAATATCTTTCTAGCATGTGTGTGGATAAAAACCTAGAAGGACGCGTCCTTCTAAAACAGGAGACGACCTTGAAGCGCATCAACCTCTCAACAAATCGCCATTCTAACCCAATTAGAGAGGTGTAGAAGCCTAATATAGCTGCCTAAACAATTAGTAAGTGCAGTGTCGGGAGCAGAATAATCCTGTTAAGAAGGCTACAGAGAGCGCTTGACAGCAAGAGTGTTTCCATACATGCTGACAACTGTCTGCCATGTAAGACTTATCTAATTCAAGGTGGCATTCAAGGAGCGGCTGCTTCTCATATCTACTATATCAGGACTCCCAGATGTTTTGAGATTCTGAGCCAAAAATGTCTAAATATGATGATTTAATCAGTGTGATACTTTTATTTATTATTATCACATTCATCGTAGGTTTTTAATTCAGCTCTTCTTCAGCTGTTACATAAGCACATGAGGCAGTGTGTTATTTATGACCGCGAGCAGTCAATATCTGGGAATATCTGCGAGCCAAAAAGAAACAGTTTGTGTTTGTGGACATTATTGTGCTTATTTGCATCGAGCTCCAATGGGATGTATTGATCACGGTGGCAGATATGGATGAGCGAGCGTGAATGACTGTCCCTTTGAGGTTTATCGCTCCAGTGATAGTTCTCTGGGTGAAAAATGTGGAGGAATAATATGCTGACGGAAATCACAAGATTCATAGTTTTCTTTATTTCTTTCTGGATGGAAATGGATGGATTACATATTCATTAAGTTTTTGATAATGGATTCTTTCAATTCATGGTTACAATTTGCAAATATGCATTATTTCTCCTCATTTGTATTTAATCTTAATACATTTTCCTCCACTTGTTCATCTAGTAACATGAGTATGAGTTGCACATTTTTTTGTCTCCATGCACCATCTAACATGCTGAAACTCAAAGGAATGTCTTTTTAGAGTGAGGGAACAAATGACTCAATGTTTGCATTTGGAAACAATTTCAAAGCGAGAGCAGGTCACATTTATGACACACTTTCTCTCCAGATGGTTAATGAACATTGGTGTCATTTGTTGTGACCTAATACCTCCAACGTCATTGACTGGACTGCACCAGCTTCTCAGGTCACTTAGAGCGAAGCAGCAAACCTGTCACTGACATCACTGAGTGGACGGGTTAATTATCTCATTAGCACAAAACTGGACATTTTGGCTTTTTTTTGTTTTTTAATCAAAAAGATCTTTTGCTATCACATGGTGATACATGACATTTTATCAGTTAAGGTACACACGGTAACAGATGGCTTGTTTTCAATATGTCACTCTTTTTACAATATTAATTCTAATAACATGTTAGAAAAATATGTTGGGTGAACTATTTAAAGTAAAACACTCAAAGTAAAAATAAAGCATTTACAATCCAGAAAAAGATAATATGTAAAAACTGAACTGTGCAGTGCTGCTGTTGCTACTTGTACCTTTTCCACTGCCGTCATTAGTTGTTATTGAGGCTAAAAATTAATTAATTACTTTCCAGTGGCAAACTGCAGCATCCATAAAACATCATGGATCACTAAATGTTTCATTAAATTTAATATTCACTATTTTCAGAGCTTATATAACTGCCATCAAAGATGATTGGCTATTTGGTTGAGGAATGTTTTTTCATGTAGTGGAAAAGCATAGACACTAACACAACTAACAAGTTTCCTCTCACATTTATCATATTTTAGATGACATTGAAAGTAGTCATTGTTAAATACTGTCCCCACGTCCGTCACCTGGGCGAGCCGTTACTGGTTTCCTACAGACTTGACAACGGCTGACAACACTTTCTAGAGCGGGTCCCTTGACGGTCCGATGAACAGGTTTACTGGATGGGAGAAGAAAACACAAACACAGTGTTACAGATGGCAGGGGCAGATCCAGGGGTGGGGACAGGGGGGCCCTGGCCCCAGCTGAAATCTGATTGGCCCCTCAAGTGACCCTGTCTTGTCAGTAGTTATTTTTCTTTTAATAAAGTAGTCACTTACCAACAATAAATGTGGCAACCTGTAGCTATAGAGATAACAGTAAACAAGGAATGACTTAGTGTGCTTGCCCCTCTGTGTAAATTGTTACCTCTTAATGGCCCCTGATTCAGAAAAAAACAGATATGTGTAGTGGAGTTGTGGATTATAGCTGTTTAGATGATTGATTTAAAGTAATGTGTTAAAAGTGTTAACAAAGCCATTGAAATCAAGATGATAGATTTCTTGTGTAAGATTTAATGAAACTAAACAGATTCATGTGGATTATAAGAGCAAATATCTGTAATATTCAGTTTTCCCTCCAGAACTTGATTCGTGGCAGGTTGGTTTAGGATCTGAAACTGTACTCAAAAGCATCAGAAATCTGAAAAAACAAACGCTTAAGAGAATTGTTTGGCTTAGCAATTGTTTCCATGTGGCATTCCCCATCCTGGAAATTTAGGCTGAACCACTGCGTAAAAACATAAGTAAACAGTTTACCTGAACATGTTGTTGGGGTCGAGGGAGGCCAACCAGTAGCTGTAGGAGTCGGGGTAGTAGTTACATGTCCCCTTGCCGTGACATTCAATGAAGGGCACTTGGCGGAAACTTTCCAGACATGAGCCAGGAGAAACCAGAGGCTGGGATGAGCCATCTGCACCAACGCCTGTTTGCTAGAATGGATATAAGGTCCAAAGAAGACTAATTATTTGGGAAATGTCAGTTAAGGAGATCCAGTGATTCAGAGGAAAGAAGCACTGGTCTCTTTACCATGACAAATGAGTATCCAGTCCACAGGGACTCCCATCCCTGGGGACATTGAGGTATCCGAGTTGTCTGGCTGTGGACGGCTATAACATTGGAGGTGGTTTCACACACTGAGCACCTAAACCACACATGCAAACACAAACGTTAATAGAATCATGCTCCATAAACAACTTCAGTTAACGAAAATCAAATTGAATTAAATCAAATTCCTATTTCAACTATATAGGACATTTTTGTGAATGCACTCCTCCACCTGCTGATGTAGGAGGCCAGTTTATCCCCTGCGATGGCAACCATGTTGGCGGGAATGGGAGTGTCAGTGGACAACCAGTACGAGTAGTCATTTCGAGAAGCGTAGCGACAGTTACTCTCTGTGTCACAGAACAGGAAGGGCATGGTGGAGAACCGAGGGAGGCAGCTTCCCATTGTGCCTGAGAGACAGTTTCAAGGGGTGGACAGAAGTCATGAAATGTCTCAAACAAAAAGAAGCTTCTATGTATGAAGGTTTCTTACCGAGGTCCTGACCATGAGCTTTCTCATTTCCATTGATGAAGAGGAGGGAGTATCCAGAGTAGATGAAGATGGAGCCATGAGGGCAGTCAGGGACATGGATGCTTTGACTGTGTCTCACTATCAGGAAACTGTCAGTGTGACATGAAAAACCGCTACCGGGCAACCCCGGAGGACCCTTCAGGCCTGGGTCTCCGGTTCTACCTTCTGGACCTGCAGAGTAAATGCATCATTAATGAAGAACAACATGTACAATGAAGTATTAAATGAAATCACTTCGGCAATTTTTTTTGAGGTTTTTTGGCGTAATGGTTCACTGTCTTTGTCACTGTCACTGTTCTCACTGGCTTCCCACCCATATTTACAAGTACACAATGCAAGCAACCACTCATGTGCCCCTTGATGTAGAAAGGAATCATAATATATAGAAAGGCACAAGAGCAAGTTCTTATTCCACTGGTATCCATGTTTGCACATCTACACCATCTTTCAGCCTATGCACATACCTGGAACCCCGGCTCTTCCTGTGTCTCCCTTGCGGCCAGGAAAACCGGGCAGGCCGAGTGGGCTGGAACCACGCACCCCTTTGATTCCTGGCTGGCCTGGGGAAGATACATCCAGTGTCACATAGTATCACGAAGGGCAACTTCATGGAAGTAGCATTATTTGAAAATACTGTACATCACATGACACATTATTATATCACACAATATGACAAACTATGACAAAAAAAATTGTTTCACATTAAAGTCACAGTGCAAAGATTGAACTGAGATAAAATTTCGAACCTTGATGGCCAGTTGGTCCTGACACTCCCGTGCTTCCTGGGGCTCCTCGATTTCCGGAGGGACCAGGTAAGCCAGGAGGCCCTGGTTCATAGATTTCTTTGCCAAATACTGGTTCGCCTTTAGGGCCTGTAGCGATAGGTGAGAAAAAATCAAGATTGGTGGTTTTCTGAAATGTCCATCAACTGTACTGGGAATGTCAGTAGAACTAAATCTAGAAGATATTATCGGGGCTCATTGTTATCCCTGCTTATCGTGAAGAATAGTCAAACAGACTTCTGACGCACCAGGTTGTCCAGGAAAACCTTTGTGTCCAGGTGGTCCCGGCGGGCCTGGGATGTATCCGGGGTGTCCCGTCCCACCTAAAATACACAAGTTATAATTCGATTTCAAGTAGCTTTGTTTCAAACCTTATTTCATATATTCTTTCTTATAGTGTATACCAGAAAAAAAGTGAAATTTATCCTCATGAATTTTCTTTTCTTTCTATCCCAGTCATTTCTGGTCCCATTTGGGTCCCATCTCAGTTGTAAGGACATAAATCAATCGCCGATTATGACTCTTCTGTGGTGACACATCTGCATTTGTCGGTGGAGGAATTCATAGAGGGCATCTAATCTATGCACTAAAGATGAAATGATAGAGTACCTCGAGGGCCTTGGAATCCAGGAGGACCTGAGTCACCTATTGGCCCTGGGCCTCCAGGTGGGCCTCTTGCACCCTGGGGATGCAAATGAAACAATGAAAGGTCAAAGGTTAGACTTTAAGTATTGCAGAGATTATTTTAAGATTCAGGATTAAAGGCATCAGTATCAGAGGTGATGTAACTGCAGGTGATGCTTGGAATTAATCAGGGATAATCAGCTGACAGAAATTAAAACTACTTATATGACATATTACTTGAATCTTTTGTCATTTATATTTTATCAGACATTTTTAAGTAATCATCAAAAATAAATGTTAGGATCACTTACAGGTGGTCCTTGAAGCCCTTGATCTCCTTGTGGACCACAATAACCTGGGATTCCTGCAGGACCCATGTTCCCTCTGTCTCCTTTTAACCCCGCTACAGTGGGACCTGGAGGGCCAGGTAAACCAGGAGAGCCTACATATACAGCAGCAAGGAGAGAGAGTGATTGCTGAGAATCCATCCATCCAATTTACTGCTTATCCCTTGAGGGTTCCGCAGGGGCCGTAGCCAATCCCAGCTGACTTTGTACACCTATGGGCAATTTAGTCTCTCCAATTCACCTAAGATATATGTCTCTGGAGTACCAGGAGATAACCCAAGCAGACGGGGCCTGCACACCGTAAGACTCTAGTCAGACATCACATTTGAGCCCAGAACTTACTTGCTATGAGGCGGCAGTACCAACCCTACCACTGCACTGCCACCCTCAACACTTCAAACACAACATTTTTGCCACTTTAAGATATGTCAGGTTCTTTAGTCCTGCAGCAGGAAATCCTCACCTCGTCTGCCAGGAAATCCAGGATGGCCACTGTCTCCTTTTAATCCCGGTAAACATGCCCCTTCTCTACACGTTAGCCCCTGAGGACCATTAACCCCACGTGCGCCTGGAAGTCCTCTGTCTCCTGTCGGTCCAGGACTCGCTGTCACAGACAAGCCAGGAGGACCAGGGTTTCCTGGGGGACCTAAAAGACATAAAGAAGAATCCACTAATGTCTACAGCCAAACAACGCAATAGTTAAGAGGATTAAGATTCTTAGTTAGATTTTAAGGTAAGATTTTGAACTCTGGATATGTCATTGTCTATGTCCTTGTGATCAATTTCATTTTATGGTGTCAATATTACTAATTTGGACACGTTACAATTATGACATGAGCTATAAATGAGTAGGTCGCTAAAGCTTTCACCAGCTACACAGCAGGTTAGAAAGCAAGGCAGACCCCCTTTGAGTCCAAAAACAGAATTAACAGTCAACTTTCCAAATGTGTGAAAATAAAAATGCAGTACCATAATGAAGCAAACTTGCACAAGTGGGATGTTTGTAGAAGTGTTGTCTATTACCTCACCTGGTAGACCTGTGTCACCACGTCTTCCGGGTGTCCCTTCAATTATGGCTGCAGAGAAGATATCGAAGGTGAGCTTTGGCTACCTCAATTACTTTGATGACTTGTTAGCTAGTACACAGACAACTGTTCAGTAACAGTAAGAAAATAACAACACTTATAGGTTTGTAATACGCAGGATTTGCATGAGTTCATCGCGCCATGCAAAATTTTCATGGAAGATTTCTCTTACAGTCCCCTTTTTGTCCTGGTGGTCCAGGGATCCCATCCCTGCCCTGGTTGCCTTTCGGACCTGTATAACCAGCAACACCCCACAGTCCTCGCTCTCCTGAGGCAGGAGACATGAAAAAGTCATGTTGAGGTTTAATTTAAAATAGAGTACAAATAAAACAAAACAGTTTAAAAGTTCAGTACCTATTACAGTATTTTCTGCTACAGATTAGGTTGCATCTTGAAAGTATGTCGTAAATTGATTTGTTGACTTTTTTATGGTATTGTTATACAGTAGAAAATGGTTGATTTAAAGGACTTTGCCTGGTGAACCATGAGGTCCTGGGTGTCCTTTAAGTCCTGTAGGCCCATATGAACCTTTAGCTCCTTGATACCCTGTTAAACCTGGAATGGGCAGTGGAGACAGAAGTTGGATGTAGAGGTAAATAAAGTGTGAGTAAATAAAATATGCCTAGTTCTCATGATAAGAGGTAGTTACCATTGTCTCCAACAGGTCCTGGGTTTCCTCTGGCTCCTGAACTTCCTGGTACACCTACTACTCCACTGATGCCAGGTTCTCCTTTCTGACCTTTCATCAATTCACTATTGCTTGATCCTGGTTCACCCTGAGGACAGGAATAAGAATAAAGAGAAAAAAAGAACATGTCATTATTTACAATCAACACATACATTGGCTGGATCCATATTTATATACATATTGTACAAGATTGGATTCTGCTCTACCGAGTCATGCAAAAATATGTTTTTGATCAGTCACCTTTTGTCCGGCTGGTCCAGGGAGTCCATATCCAGAGTAACTTGGTTCTCCATTAACCCCTTTGTATCCAGTTTGACCTGTTTTGCCGACTAGACCCGGCCCTCCAGTGATACCTTGATCTCCTTTTGTGCCTTTCAGGCCTGATAGGGTTACAACAGGGTTTGTTTGGTTTAACTAATGTATTGATTTATATTCTAAGGTTTTTTGTAATTTTGAGCCTAAATATTATACATTTAAACAATACTGTAAACCTTATTGATCAGGAGAATTATTTACAAAAGTGAAAACCAAGAATTGGTTGCAAATAACTATTTAGATTTATTAAATTACTTGTGAGTTTGGAGTAGTGAACTGAAACAAAAAGAGTTAATGGCCTTAAACGACAGTTTAGGTTTTACCTGGAGGTCCTCTAAATCCTGGGTCTCCCAGGACTCCAGCAGGTCCTTGACTTCCTTCTTCGCACACTGCTCCACCAATACCTGGAGCACCTGGAGCACCTGGAGGACCTGGACAAATGATACACATTACAAATACAGTTGCAAATAATGTAAAAGACATGCTAACCCTAATGACATCACCATGACATAATTTATACCATATGAAAATCCATGATTGGTTATTCCTGTTTCTGATCTTATTGGTTTCAAAAGTTAATGCAATACAACATTATAAAATGTCATTTTCTGACCTACAGACAACACACACACAAACTTGTTTGTACTTCTATGAGGACACTCATGACATAATACATTCCCTAGCCCCTTACCCTAAACCCCAAACTATCCAAACTAAATGCCTAACCCTAACCCTAACCTAATTCTAACCCTAACCCTAAAACCAAGTCTTAACCCTCAATCAGCCCATACAAAAATTGAGGACAGGTCAAAATGTCCTCACTTTCCAAAAATGTCCTCACTCTGTAGGGTCTATGCTTGAAATGGTCCTCACACAATTTTAAGTTCAGGAAGGAACACAGACTCAAAATGAAGTATATTGCTAGCAATGTTACTCTAATTGCAAACCTCTTGGTCCAGGACCCCCTGGTCCTCCTTCTGTCCCGCTTTGCCCTTTTGGTCCAGTACTTCCAGTGTCTCCATGGGTACCAGTTTGACCAGGGGGACCTGAAAAAGTACAGTTACAGTTAGAATATTTTCAATATTCCATTAAGTTTATGTATTCCATACAGTACTATTTGGTATAAGAGTCAGACTGCATTCGTGACTTCACATGCACTCTGGTAATAGATGGCCTGAAATCCAGACCAATCAGAGAGCTCATATTCTTTTGCTCTTACAAAAAGATCTAGCTTCCTCTCACATTTCGACCGATTTATTCAATATTAATCAAGATGACTGTCACTGATGTGGAGAGGTCTGTTGAATCCATTATTGAGACAGTATTAACCAAACTAGACTGTATATTTCTCTGAAAGATGAACAGCTGCATGTAATAGTCTGTTTAGATTTTTCTTTTACTCTGCATAATGTCACACGTTTCAATGCTCTGATTGACCATTTGGAAACTGAAAACGAAATGAAAGGTTGCAGAGGATCTGGAGATACCGGGCCCTGTCCTACCAAATTTTAAAGTGTATTACAACCACAACAAGAAACCGTCTTTTACACATTTTTCAAAGTCCATTTTACAGTGTTACAAGAATTTGCTATGATTAGTTTACCAATATAGCCAGGGTCTCCTGGGGGTCCAATGATTTCTATTGGTGTTGGTGATCCAGTGCCTGGAGGACCTCTGGGACCAGGTTCTCCATCCATGCCTGGTAGACCCTGGGAACCTTTGGCTCCATCAGGGCCAGCGGAACCTGTGTGGTTAACAGGCATGTTAATTAACTCCATCAGAAGTGTGGATCACATATACAAATACAATGAATCACTATTAATGGAATGAGGCAAAAACCTCTGACTTGTATCAGACATAAGACTTTCTAACTTTGATAATTTATTTGTATGTGTCAAAAATATTTAATAGATACACAGTGATTTACTTGTCTCTGAAGGTGTGTGTGTGTGTGTGTGTTATATGGGTGTGTTACCTATTTGGCCTGGTGGTCCTAGAATTCCAGGGAATCCTTTCAGTCCATATCCTGGAAAGCCTTCTGGTCCTGGTTCTCCTCTCAGTCCTGATGAAATCCAAGTGTAACATTTAAAGACAAGCTCTTTCTCAGCATCTGTACATTCTTCCATTGGCACTGCATAATTATTGCAAAAGCCTTTTTGATATGCACTTTAATTTGATTTAATGTTTTCTTATATAACTAATGGTTGAGACCAGATCTAAAGATCACGAAATGAGTGTAGTTTTCTGTCAGAGAAATAATGTCCTACCTGGTTTACCAGGCAGGCCGTTTCGTCCCATAATCCCTTTTTGTCCAGGAAGTCCACGTAAGCCCGCCACTGATGACCCAGGGGAACCAGGCTGACCACGGGGGCCAGGATGACCCGACCCTGGTAAACCTGCATTCCCCTTCTCACCAGGGAAGCCATTGGGCCCTGGGGTAGGTGACATAGAGAGTGATGTGGATAGAAGAAAATGGGGGTGGTGAATAGTGGAAAAGCTGAAATTCAATAAACATTTATCTTTGACATTTTAGCTTTCATGGTCACATGTACTGTAGACTGACCTGGGAGTCCTGGATAACCATTGGGTCCTGGTGGTCCCTCTGGTCCAGATAAACCATTACATGACTCCTTGCTACCAGGTAGTCCGGGGGGGCCTATAAAGCCTTGACTTCCTGTATGCAGCATAGAGTAATGTTATACATAGATTAATATGTGTTTATTGAAATATTACATGCATTAATGCATATGTATTACAGTTTTACATTTGGTGTATGACTACCTTTTTCTCCTGGAAGACCAGCGTTGCCATTTAGCCCTGGGTTTCCAAGTAGACCAGGAGTCCCAGCATCTCCTATAGGTCCCTGCACTCCAGGTTCTCCCGGAAACCCTGGCAGGCCTGGGGGCCCACATTTTCCAGGGCCACTATCACCCTGATAATGAAACATATACAGAGCATTATTTATTTATTTATATTAGTTATATTCACATATATCTGTGTGCCTGCAGTATGGCATTTTCCGAGTGCTGTGCTATGCTAGTGCTGGGACATATCATGATTTCTCAATTGACTGAAGCGGTCTGTGGAACTTAAACAGCTGAAGAATCTCTAATATTCTACACTAAATTTAGTTCTGTTTAGCGTTGAAATCTCACTAGTGAACTCTCACTATACTTTATACAGAACTTATGGCAGGATAAAATCAAAGAGGTATCTACCTTTATTACATTATTAATAAAATTAACACTTGAATGTCCTGGAAAAATGTATATAAATATAAGATAAAACATATAATAATGTGTTTTCAGTAAACCCAGTTTACTGCTCGTCCCTAACTGCTGTTTTCCTTTTGTTACCTTTAGTTTTTATTCACAGAAATAGCCAACCAGGTACTATACTATATGTAGATTTCTACATTTCACAGATCTTGTTTGTGTCCCTGACCTTCAGTCCCGGAACACCAGGAGGGCCTTGTGAACCTGGCTGACCAGGCAATCCCAAATGAGGAATACCTGGGAGTCCTGGCTGCCCCTTTGCACCTGAACAACACACACAGATAAAAACATAGAGTGATATAGTGAGTCTCCCAAAGCAATATCAAACTAACTGTGACACTGATTACACACCTGTCTATAGAGTATAAGCATGGCTCTTTTGCTTGACTTCAATACACATTGATTACCTTTTGGCCCTGGAATTCCGAGCTTTCTGGGAAATGCCACATCCCCTCTTTCTCCTTTCTCTCCTGGGGTACCTGGTATTCCTGGGGTACCTCGCAATCCTTGATAACCTTGATGTTTATTAGCAAGTATGAGAAATGCTTTCATCATCTATTGTATAATCATGTTCAGAGTATCCTTCCATCCATCCGTCATCATCCTTGCTTACCGATGTTTCCAGGAACACCAGGCAGACCTTTAAATCCAGGTGGTCCAGGGAGTCCTTTGGTGTGAATGTGGATAGGTTCCCCTTTCTGGCCTATCAATGAAGGAGAGGAGAAATACCAAGCAATGGCTTTCACTCTTTTTCTCTCTCTATCTACTGGTATTTGTTCAATTCTTTGTACATCAGTGTGTTTCTTTACCTGGAATTCCAGGCAGTCCTGGGAGGCCAGGTACACCAATATCTCCCTTACTTCCTGGATGTCCAGCATGCCCATATCCTACTGGGCCAGGGAAGCCAACTGGTCCTGGATGACCTAAAGGCCCTGGTGGACCTGGAAAACCCTTGTCCTGCTCCACACCAGTGCTTGGATACTAGTGAGGGGACAGTAAACTTTGTATAACCTTTGGTCCCAAATGGCATGAGCTCAAGTAAGGCAAAACATTCTTACTAAATCCCCTGGAGGGCCTTGATATCCTTTGCGACCTGGTAATCCAAGAGTCCCAGGGAGACCGTTTGCACCAGGGTTTCCAGGCTGTCCTGGGCCTCCTATCTCTCCCTTTAATCCTGGGGTGTGATAGGAATGTGAGTCTCCCTTTTGTCCCGGAGGACCTTGAAATCCTGAATCACCAATTGCACCCTTTAGAGAATAATACATGTTTGTAAAAACAAGCAACAACAACAACAAAAAAGTTACTTTAAGATATAATATCTTACTGGTCCTCCAGGTACACCTTTAGGTCCTGGGAAGCCTGGATCACCTTTGGCACATGGTCCTTGATTGTAGCCTCAGCAACAGAAACAATTGTGTCTATTTCAGTTTTATATCTATTTTACTCCTCATAGTTACCAGTAATAATATAAAAATGCAATTCAATGAAGAAGATTTGGACTGTTTTCAATCAGTCCAGGTTTTACCAGGACTGCCTTGTGGCCCCGGGGGACCTGGTAAGCCTGGGTGTCCTGATCCGGTACACTGACTACAGGACTCCCCTTTCTCTCCTGTACAAAGCATAAGAATGTATATATACATTAATATGTATTTTGTGAGCCCTATTTTCATTACACAGTGTTATATTTTCCTCATTACAGTTTTTTTTATCCATCCATTATACAGTATATACAGTATAGTATAAGGTTTTAGTCTTTCTTATATTAAAAAGTGATAAAACATCAAAGGGTTCCAGAAACCGTATCTTACTAATACTCAGATTTAGCAGTTGTGAAGATGTGTAGAAGAAATGTGAAACAAATGAATGGTAGCTGTCAATTTATTGCAACCTTTTATTCCAAAAGTTCCGCTATATCCCGGGGCTCCAGGGATCCCCATGATTCCCTTCATTCCTGGGACACCTTTGGTAATCCTGTTAGCTATAAGCAACACAAAAAACAAATCAATAAGTTTACTATTTACTGTTTCAATATATTCTCACTATTGTATCAAAAATGGTTGTTCTTTTCATCATTGGTGCATTTGTTTGTACTTCAGAAATCCAAATCCAGACACAAAAAGCCTGGCATGAATTCAAATAGCTGTGGCATTTATACATACTTCTGTCTTCTGGAGGTCCAGGTGGGCCCTGATCCCCAGGAAGACCTCCATCACCAGGGTCTCCTTCTAGACCTGGGAGTCCAATATAAATATCCCCAGGCTCCCCAGGGTCCCCTTTGGAACCTGGAAAGCCATTAGGACCGCTTGGGCCTGGCACATAAAAGCCAGATGCACGGCCTGTGTGATGTAAAGCGACAGACTGAGACAGATATATTCAGGGGAGAAAAGCAATACCTCTATATTAAAATAAAACTTTAAAAAAAAAAACATCTATATTTTCAATAGGGAGGTAGAAAGGTAGCCTCTTTTCTTCACACCTGGAAGTCCTTGTTGTCCAGGAAAGCCCACAACACCTAAGAACAGAATAAGGACTTATTGTCTGATTACTGAGTTACCGGTAATGCAACTATAGAATTTGTTATGACACAATCATGTCACACACTGACTTAACCCTTTGTTGTATCGATCTATTTGTCATCTCACTATCTGTCAGTGTCTTTATCATAAAGCTGTTCATCTACCCTGACGACCAGGAAGCCCACGTGGTCCAGGGGAACCAGGATCTCCGTGATATCCTTTGAGTGGCTCAGGCACAGGCCCATGTATCTGCAAACAAGACCATGTAGTGAAATCATGGCGGTACAAGTACTAGTCATGCACAGTATAGAACACACTAAAAATTCACAAGAATAATGTCTTATCCTCATTCTTTCATCTGTTCATGTTTCAATAAATTATTAAAACATACCAGTTTGCTTAACTCAAGCTCTCCATTGGATTATCGCAAGGGACTTTCTGTGTCAAGTGTGAAGTAACACTGAAATACAATCATACACCATCTGACTAAAGTGTTTCAGTTTTTCCAGTCACGGAAGATGGCCAGGGAGTAGTCCATAAATGCAAAACTGAAAGAGACAGCTTGCCACAGTGATGTTAGCTCTTGGTGGGACGTCAAGAAAACCTGGAAAAGGCAATCTACTGTTTGCAGAAAATATGGAGACTACATTATAAGATACAAACTACACATTAGTAGTAAGAATCGGAATGCCATATCGGAATTTACTTATGATCCAAAACATACAAGCTTATCTGTGAAGCCTGAAGCAGATAAATAGGATATAATCTCCCAGATTTATGGAACCATCTGTTCGATGAAACCAGTCAGTAGATAAGCTTAGAACACAATGGACACCATTTTTAGGCCCTTTTACACTATTCAGAACTCGGCATGTAATCATACCTGATCTCTTTGCTGCAGACATGGACTCAAAAACTTAAATATAAGTTTGTGCATTGTATTCACTTCACAAAATCCAACATTAGTAAATATTTCACCAAATCTGGACCCCATCAAAATGTAAATCAGGGCCAGCCATAAAAATCTGTCTTTAGAACAGGTCATTCTTAAATCCTTAGTGAAGCTTACAACATATTTGTGGAGCTGCATCCTCTCACTGTGAGTTTCAGAGGAAATTTGAATAATGTAGTTGCCTTTACTTGCTTGATAAACTTGCCGTCTTATCCTGTTTAACTCAAAAGATTCTAAACCCACTTTCCATGTCTGGTGGCCCCCTAAGGGCAAAGAAGGTTGGGGTAACAAATTGGTATGACTCATAGCAGATCAAGATTTATTTATTTATTTGGCTTTGTTCTCTCTCTCTTATTGTTTGTAGGCTTTCTTTTTTTTTCTCATACACCTTTGTGTAGGTGTATGTAGTCTAAAAAAAATTTTTAAATCCCAGAAAAAGGGATGCCAAGAAATCAGGAATACTAAGTTGAAAATTAAAATGAACTCACATATCCGGGTGGACCAGAAGGACCTCTATCTCCCTTTTCACCCTGAAGTTAGAACGTATAGACAGAGCATAAAACAAAGCACAGCAACCTACCAAAAGACTGTGTATTGTTTTTTGGCACTAACAGATCACTAACCGTTCCTCCTGCGGTCCCTGGATTTCCTGGCTCACCTCTGTGGCCAGGGTTTCCCTAAAGAAAAATAAAATGTATTTAAAGGCCACATAATGAGGGCACACACACACAGACACACACACACACACACACACACACACACACACACACACACACACACACACACACGTACACACACACACACACACACACACACACACACACACACACACACACACACACACACACACACGCACACATACACATAGACACAATAAAATTTGACATTCAACAACAGTCGAACAGTACCTTATGTCCTTGACCAGGATCCCCATCCTTCCCTGACTTTCCCTGTAAGTACATTTAAAAAACATCATTAAGGTTTGAATAGGTTCTGCTTTCTATAAAGAGAATAACTTACCAAAGGGCCCTAACCATATTTAATTTATTTTCTATTGAAATTGCAGAGTTTGCATGTTTTGGTGGCTTTCATGCACTGATTTAAAAAATAAATATCAGATGCACTCAAGTCAAATTGAGCACAGCTAAGGACAACATGGCAACAACTTCATTTATAAGCTGTATTCACCTAACTGTGGATTCATGGAAGGATTTTGTCCTTAACTCTTTCCCCTTGTTTCAGAGAAGACTCTGTGTTGCAGGTCCTTTTCTGGGTTGGCCCTTCCAATTGGGTTAGTGATGAAAACTATTTTCCAGCTAGATAATTCTGATGACATTATGAGTTATCAATTATCAATGACATGGGTCTATTTTTCTGTTCTTTCCTCTCTTTCTCCTTTATAATAGCAGATCCCATTGGGTTTGATGTTGCATTACTGCCCTCTGCTGTTCATCCCTATTCTTGAACTGTTACCTAAGTGATGTGCAAAGTGATGTCATAAAACAAATATCTGCATATAGGGAGAAAGATATGTATATATAACAGTGAAATAAATGTGATCTGGGACACCACTACCTTTCATTTGTATGCACATGGAAGACATTGAAGCTAGTATCTTACTTCTGGACCCTGCTGTCCTTTGTCTCCCTTTGCTCCTTTAGAGTAGATGCCAAAACCGACGTCTCCCTGAGAACAGATCGAAATGAGCACAGAAATAAAGAGGGAGGGAAATACACAACACTAGAAAGGCAGAATAAGCAGTGGCAGTTGTTAAACATTTAAAAACATTAACTTTGAAGTGTGTATACTTTGATGCCAGATGCAAGTGTCATTTGTATGAACTGTTAACAGAAACTTACTGGTTCGCCCTTGCAGCCGTTTTCTCCCGCATCTCCTCTATCTCCCTTTAGAGCCTGAGTAAGAAATAAACCTCATGTAACAAAATGAGTCAGTAGTTGCAATTACAGTCTGTCCAACAGACAGACATTGTAATATCCATTGGCTATAAATATTGCTACCATGCCATATTAAGAAAACAATCTATTCCTAGTATTTATGACCCTTTGACCTTTCCATTTGTGCCATCATCAGGCCACAATTTCCAGTTCTACACAAGAAATATTAAATTGTAATGACTTGGGAAATGAAGAATTATAATAATTTCCCTCTTACTGTACTTTGAATTAAATGTTGCCTTCCCTCAGATGCTTTGTCTGTCTCAAACTACCTGGCACAGTAATTTAGGAAATTTGTAATCCCCAAAAACCTATCGCCAGCTGGTTAGCAACAATAAACAGATAAATGCATCCAAACATTGATGTTACTGAATAAATGATATATTAATAATAGCTTAAATCGCAACTGTGAGTGCCTTAACACAGCGGTGATTTAGCATTAGAATTGTCCTCATATACAGGAAACAACACATTGTAAAATATTTAACGGTTCAGTGTGTAGAATTAAGTGACATCTAGTGGTTGCGTGTTGCAGCTGAATACCCCTATCCTCACCCTCCCCTTCCAAACATGAAAGAGAACCTGTGTTAGCCTTCAGTTGTTATAAAAACCCAAAAGGTGTTTAGTTTGTCCAGTTTGGACGACTGTAAAAAACATATATCTCAATATAAAGAGCTCATATTAGGGGAAAGAAAACAACAATTAGTACAATTTAGTTATATTAGTTTATATTGAATTAATGCTAATAGATCCCTTTCACCTAAATCTTACACACTGGACCTTTAATCGTCACGATGATCTGACCTCAATCTGTTGCTGTATGTCAGTCAAAAACTCCCTAATTCGACCTGGTGGCCCCGGTTGTCCATGTGGTCCTGGTCTCCCCTATATCAAACAAATTGAAATCATCCTCAAGACATAATACAGATAATGTTATGATTATTTAACAGAAATTGTCAACATCTTCTCCTCTTTAAATAAATGTGATAATTATCAGTTTACTTCAACAATGGATTTAAACAAAAATACCTTTGGTCCTTGAGGTCCTGGGATCCCGCCTGTGCCCCCTTGACCCTGAAGGATGGGAAAAGAATTTGTAACTTGTTTGCATCTCAATCTTTCACAGACTCTCCCTCAGTTTGCTTTATCTCATCTTTCAAGGTCTTGTTGCTGCAACACCAACCAAAGAGAATACATATTCCTGTCCCTTCTCTGATCCCAATTATGTTTTCACCATCTGCGAGACGTTTCACAGAGAGCTGGGAGCCTGGAACCCATCTGCATGTTCCCACAACAGTGTAAAATCCTGCCCTACTGATAAACAAGTGTAACGATAGACGGCAGCAACAGCCAGTAAATGTTTACACTTTCCCAGGTTGTGTGAACACTGCCAATTATGATAATTGGATAACAGGGGCAAGACAAAATAACCCTGCAGCTGTGGTTTTCAAGTGGTTTCCCAGGATATACAGTGCTCACTCTACTGATCACAGGTGTCAAATAGTGTTGGTGTGTGCATACCTAATGAAATATTCACACAAGCATTACCTTGGATCCCTGAGCCCCTGGACGGCCAAGAAAGCCCTGTTCACAAAGAAGGCAGACAGCGACATAAAAAATCACATCATAATTTCCCATGGTGTCAAATGTACTCAAACAACAAGGCAACTTCACTCACATCATTGCCCCTTGGTCCAGGGTCCCCAGGTGGTCCAGTCTCTCCACGGGAACCTGGGGCTCCCTGAAATACAGACCTGGCCAGTTATCAAGTTTATTTGACAGTCATCCATAATCTATACCATTCATCCTTTGAGCGTCACATACGGGGCCCAGCTGACATTGGGTGGAAGGGGGAGGGAGGGGGTACACCCGGGATAGATCGCTATTCCTAGATAGGGACTACATACAACCATTCACACCTACGGCCAATGTGTCTCCAATTAACCCAACCCCAATCTGCAAGTCTTTGGACTGTGGGAGAAAATACAGGGAGAACATGCAAACTCCACACAGAAAGACACCAGCCGATTCAGGATTCGAACCGGGAACCTTCTTTCTGTGACGGTACTACCCCCTGATGATAAAATGGTGAATATTATACAAATCAAAACTGTGATGCAATATAAATAGTTACCTGTTCTCCGTCCCTCCCAGGTGGCCCAGGTGGCCCTTCTACTGAACTTGCTGACGTCCGAGATTCACCCTGGGTAGCGATGGAAATATGTTTATTTATTATTTGATACAATAATTAAAAGTATTAAATTTAGTGTTAAAATACCTGATAATCTCAGATATGTAATAACACTGTATAGGAGATGTAACAATACTTAGCTGTTACATTTGGAAAATCTAGCTGACAGTTGTGCTCTGTAGGCTTCATCACTCATCTTTATGTATCCGTGCACTTGACATGCACATGCTCTGAATTACAATGACCACAGTCAGTGTCTTGGGAGCTGCCTCATTGAATCAACCACATAAACCCTACTTCTCATTCGCCATGACTTCAGCAACTAGTGGAGGAGAATCGATATGCGAGGGTTTTAGCTGTGTTTATAGAACAAGGTAAAACAAACGCAAGCCTGTTTTACACATGCTTTGCTTTCTGGAGGGTTTCAACAAGCTTAAAGAGCAAAGGTGGTTTTAAAGCGTCATGGCCCAGACATGACAACACAGTAACAGGAATGTAAGTGGCCAAAAGTGCACTTACACAACCATATCTCACAGTCAAGATCCACACAAACTTGTTATTGTTAATGTTTGTTCTTTCAGGGAGGATGTTACTCCAGTCATCTAAAAACTGTTTGTGATGTCATGGATCGATTTACAGAACAAATATCCAGTTTTCAATGAACCCTACTCGTGTCTGACACCTAAATTGATATCATGTACCCGTACACTTTAAGACATTTGCACAAACCCATTACTGCAGTATTTTGGTTTCCACAGAGTGAAAAGAAGTGGGGATTAAAAACAGGCCCAGAGCAGAGGCACTTGCATGTATGATTATTCATCTTATCATTTTTAACCACGTGAGATGGTTTTAGCTTATATAGTGGCTGCAGGTTTTTGAGATATGCCTCATTGCTTTCTTTATTTTTCCAGGACCCGGTGTGGCAGCTAAATCGAGGCAATCGGTCAATTTGCGCTGTTAAAACACAATTGTGTGTTAATGGAGCAGTGTTTGGGAACCGGCTGCATTGCTCAATGCATGTGACATGCCTCATTCTCCTTACACACCCTCCCGATTTAGCGGTCTGCTAATATTTTCCCATTTCGTCCTTTGCCTGTCAGTACCACCTCAGCCTCCACCTGCATGCTCCAGCAGAGGGTTGAAGATATATGCTCATCACTCACCATGATCTCTCATCTCATATCCGGGCGGAGTTATGAGGTTGCAGCCTTAAAACTCAAATTATGGAATGGAGCTCAGCGTAACTCCAATCAGGAGGATTATTTTAAGGATTTACAAATTCACAATTCTCTCTCCCTGCGTTTTCTAATTAGCTGACAGTGAGCGTTTTCAGTAATCTCAACCAGATTATCATCCAGCCAATTATGTCCTTGCTGCCAAACTTTTAATCTGTTCTCCTCTCCCCTTGCTGTCGGATGCAATTTCGGTGATTTGCTGCAACCCTCCTCCACCCCAATGACCTCCAGCCTTTATATCCACAGCCGTAGTTCTCAGCCTCAGCATCGCTATATCCCATCACAACCACCACCAGAGTCCAGACGCTGGCGGGGGGGGGTCCTATTCTACACAGCCTCACCCCCTTTCAATCATGACGACATCACAGGGGGGTGTAGGTGTCAAAAGACTCATTTATATCCCATCACTTCCTCTTCTGTTGTGCACGGCAATAAAAAAAGCATTCAACTTTCAATTGAGGTCTCCCCTGAATAAACTGCTACTGTAATAAACATTTCATCTCAGCGGGGCAGATCACTGTCTTCGGAGGTTGTTGTCAAAGCTGAGGTGTATTGACCTTGGCTCAGACATGTTTACCAACACATCCCAGTGCCTCATACATAACGACATGGACATGTTCACAGATACATAAAGATGAGCCACACCTGCGGCAAAGCCTTAGATAGATCACGCTCACAAAAACATATAAACTTCTTAAAAGTCGGTCAGTGCCGAGGAATTCTCCCTCTTCATTAATAGAAAAAGGCTTTAATGATCATTACCTTAGGTCCACGCAGACCTGGATGACCCTGTAAAGTAAAAACAAAGCTGAGGCCAGTTTTGAACAGTAAAATGGATTGAAGTGTAGAAAGCCTCAATACTTTATTTAGGTATACATAACAATGAATTGTTTTGAGTTTGCTTCTTACTGGGTTTCCATCAATACCGAGGGCCCCGTGGATTCCAGGAGGCCCATCCTCTCCCTAGAAGAAGGTCACAAACACCTTTAAGCATAAATACATTTGTTCAGAAGAAGAGTGATGGAAAGTTCTCGCTTCCAGCTCTCATCCAATCACAGCCTGACATGCTTGCCTTTAGCCAATCACTTATTAGCTATCAGATACTATCTCTCTCAGCTGTCTTTCAGCACAGTAAAGTTTTGTGACCAGCCCTCACTACCATAGCTGCGGTGCCTCTCAAATCAAACCCTCGGATCAGAAGTTTCCTGTCATGAATCATCTTTCCTACACACCTACTTCCTGTCTCAGCATCAAAAGTCTCAATCTCTGTCTTATTCTATTTTGTTCCTAAATTAAACGTCTCCTTATTTGAAACTATTACAGATAACATTGTTATTTTTTTCTTACATCAGTTCCATTGCATCCTGGGGCCCCTAGGGGTCCTGGAGGCCCTTGTAAACCCGAGATACCCTGTAAGAGAATGATCAATTATCTATCAATCAGAAGTTTAAAAAAGCATCTATTTAAATATGCTGGAACATACATTTACACAATATGTAAATGATATGATGAAGAGTGTAACACAGACGTAATTGAGGATAAGACAACTCACCGGTAAACCATGAGATCCAGCAAATCCTTCTTTGCCTTCAGGTCCCTGTAATGACATTGTACTTTTTAAACAGCAAAACAGGTGCAACAGAATGGATACCCGGGCAATGCAATACCATGCAATGCACATACATGTATTATACACAACTACATTCAAGCTGAAGTCAAATATATATCCACTGAGACATAACTCAACACCAAACAGACAGAAGCAAGGATAAGACAGTTATGTTACCGGATCGCCTTTTGGTCCCACGTGTCCATCAGACCCTGTGTTGCCCTGTCAAAGACAATAACCTATAATTGATCTTATGATTTGATGTCATGCTGAGGTGTAACAATCTTAACACGATTTGAATCAGTGTTGCCATCTGACAATAGTCTGTGTTTTGAAGTCAAACAAGAGAAGACATAAGAGCCAGGCTGATATTTTACCTTTGCTCCCATTGGCCCAGCATAACCAGTTGGTCCTGGACGGCCGTCCAGTCCTGGGGAACCGGTAACTCCTCGTAAACCTTTGTCTCCCTGTGTGTGTGTGTGTGTGTGTGTGAGTGTGTGTGTAGTTATGAAAGACAAATACACAAAGGGACAGACAGATGACAGATGACAAATGAAAATAGAGATATCATTTTAAATTGTACATTTACACAGTTGTATTTTTCAGTGATTAATTAGTGAAGAGTTATTGAGGAATATATAGTTTCCTGGATGTTTGTGGAAATAATATTTTACGCTCTTATGTCACTATGATTTTGATGCTTAATGAATAACATGGCTGCTGAATAACATCCCACTGTATGTCACCAATGGAGGCCACTGCCCTTATAAAACGTATAAACTCAATGACCCCTTGGGAAATATCAGCTTGTTTCTATTATATGAACAAATCCACAACAGTAGTAGAAAATATTAATTATAGTTCAATTTGTTTTCAAGTGTCAGTCCCTGTTTTTATAAAATAAAGTAAGTGAGATAGACGTTCTTTTGAAGACTGGAGGTTTGAGTGGGTTGACACTTTTCACAGTGAGACTGATGTTTAGCAAAGTGCAAATTAAACGTACTTCTCAGGAAGGTTTGAAAAACAAATTGGGTAAATCTTACATATACTGTAGTTCCAATGCAGTTGTTTGATTGGAAACTCTATGAAAACAGACACATTCTTTTAATTCATGATTCCTCATGCATTGAGAATTATTTGCAAACCTTAGTTGATTAGTTTATGATGTAAGATTTTGGAATGAATGCAGTCTTAGCAATTCCAGACCATTAAAGAGTGTGAATTGTTTTACATTAAATAAGTTTCATTTGCTCTTTTTCTGCTTGAATCTTACAGTAAAATAATTTAAAATAAAACGAAAGTAATTAGTAAGGATGTTGAAACAAACTAGAAGATGTAGCTGAGACTTATATAAACTATTTAGAAAGCTATGTAAAGAGAAGTAAATCTAAAAACAGCCAAAGCTAAAAGTAATTCTCATTTAATTTGATTATTTCACACAGTGAACAGTTGCTCTACTCACCCTGCTGCCTTTCACTCCTTTACAGTGGCACCTGGATTTTCTTCTGCACACACACTAAAAAGAAATTCTAACATTATTCAATATATATCGTCTGCATGGAAAACATTGTCCAATTAATTTGATATTATTTTGAGTTTGCCCGCAATTAATTTTCTTTGCAATAAAAATGTGCATCCCCATAGAAATGTAAACCCATTGGATTTTTGTCATCTGTCAACCATATTGCAGAAACCAGCAACAAAATCAGTCATCATAATGAATCCTTTCACCTGAACCTCGATCGCTGTTGCCAGCATGAAAGCACTTCTCTTTTATCTCATGTAGAATCAGATTCATTCTGCTTGTGTTCCCTTCGCCGAGTGTCCTCCACGATCATGTGCACCCTCTCGTAAAGGCCTCATGTCCACCTCACAGCTCGGAAACTACCACAGTTACTGAAGGGAGACTACTGCTTTGAATGATTCCAACTTTTAGAGACATTATATTGATCCATTATTCTCTGAAACTGTGAATAACATCTACAACCTTCATGTGTTAGAGGATTAATGCCTCCTGTGTTTGTGTTTATCAGAGGAGCTTTTAATTTGAAGGCTGTAAACATTAGTTTGTTAAAGTGTGTTTCTAGTCTTATCAACCACTCAAATCGCTTTACACTAGAAAGCACATTCACTCATTCACACACACATTCAATTTGGGGTTGAGTAACTTGCCCAAGGACAATGGCATGCGGATTGGCTGAGCAGGGGATTGAACCACCGACCTTCTGGTGAGTGGACGACCCACTAGCTAACACATAGGCGCACATTAGTCAGCTGCTAAAATCGATCAACATTATGTCAGATACATTTGTGTGCAACATTACTACACATTACCCTTCTAATTCACTGTGGAGATAGGGTGTCCACTGCCCCTGGACAGAAAGGTGGAACATTTCTTAATTCCTTAACAGTGGCTCATTTAACAGAGGCCATTTTGCTGTAATGAATTGAATTTACCTATGCACGTGAAATGATATCATTAAGAATGAAAATCAATGTGTTGTAAGGCAGGGGATGCATTTCAATGCCATGGCTATAACAGGGACAGAGCTATAATATGGATTGTATCACCATCAGCGACCTTTAGGCCGAATAACTGATACAACCTCCTTTTATAATAAGTTACTCATCAAGAAGTGCAGAGATTTTTACAGAAGTAAAGAGCTTAGACATGTATTATTACTCCTTGAATAAAGCTGGACATCTTATATTTCCTGTGTGACTTTTTTAATGTATGACGACTTATATTTGTGTACTTATCTACTTCTACCTTGGATTTGTCTTGTGGAAAAATCTAATATGTTCATTATTTATGTGAAAAAGAGAATTAGAAATGCTCTGCTGTTTTAACATTACACTATATGATTATTAACACATGTTTCTCCTCTGCTTAATGCTTGTTCTGCTTATTTCCAGCTTTCCCTCTTACATATACCACTGTCTCCATGACTTCCCTTAAGAAAGGCCCACCAACATGGCCCACGTGAAAAAACGCTGCACACACTGCACTGCATGTGCAGACCAACCGTAAACAATCCCATCTCTTCGGGGTGCAAGATGTTTGCAGATAAGCTCAGACTCTGCAGTTACAAACAAACGTTAGTGTTGTATATGAGAGCTGAGGCAGTGAAGAATGAACGCCGCTCACGTTATACACAACAGAAAATACACATAGAGCTACAAAATGATGCTACTCTCCCGTAAATAGATTTTAGTGAGGATCTGGGCAAGTGGGTTTAAGGTCGACAGCACTATTGAGTATGCTAAAAAGTTGATATATTACTGACATCTGCTTTAGATGTAAACAAAAACCTGACAGTGTTGAATGTGCAATGATTAAAGCTCAGTGGAAAAGTATTTCTTATTTAATGGCTGTAGATTCAGGTTGTGACACAGTGCTATGTAGTTTTCTCTTGAAAAATCCTCAGCTTAAAACTCTCCTAAGACGTTTAGAGAAATAACGAGCAGTGGTATGACCCTGAAAGCATCACAAGTTAGACTTCACAAAGTGTGTACAGAATGAGATGAAAGCAAAACTACTCAACTACTAGAGATCAGTACATGTTTTTATTTCAGTACCTCTGCTGATGGGTGTCTACGCTTCTGGCTGAATGAAATCACATTATTCTCCGTTAAAGAAAAAACAAGAAGCATCTTACATTTGTGGCCCCGGTGCCCGACAGCATCACAGCGAACACCATCAGAGGGACCACGAGCAGCGGCCTCCACATGGCTCTTCTCGCTTCAGTCAAATCAGAAGCTCAGGGAGTATGGGGTGATGAATGTGTTTCAGAGCATCCTCCTGCAGCGACCAGCCTTCAAAGCACACACCCGCACACTGCTGCACCCTGGACGCTCTCAAGTCATTGCCTCAGTTCATATCAAGGTTCCCACATGAGGGTTTGAGTGCCTTGATAGACACACAGAGATGTTGTTTAACTTAATTCTGTAGTGGTAGGAGGTCTGAGCTCACTGATGCAGCCAACCACAATCATCATCCTTCTCCTGATCTCACAAACAGTGGCAGCTACTCTGTGTGCTTTCTACTGATACTGAGGCAGGAGATCAGGCTGAATCCTCTCGGAGGTCGTCCTGTTTGGAACACGCTAAAAGCTTCATGAGGATCATTTCAGCATCTGAATCTGGGTGAGTTGTGGATGTTGCTTTATGTGCACGATGGACTGTCATCGATAGACTACATTGGTTTTAATGCAATGCAGAATTTCTCAGCAAGTAGCAAAATTTCACTGTTTTAAATATCATGATTGCATGTACTACATCTTATCTTACAGGAAGTCTTTCTTTATATAATGTTAACTGGTCCATGGTTCACAGGTGTATTTGCTGTGTCATGCTTCCTTTTATTCCCCACAGGGGGCAGCACTGAGGCCAATACTCACCTGTGAAGCTGACTGAACAGATGAGAGATGAGATCCTCACTTACTGTAGTGACGCTGTGCAGGTGAGTCTTTATCTGTAGCTGCATTCATATCTGATCACTACTGGTAACTATTTGTCATTTAACGGTTTTCTATGATATCCCCACATCAGAAAACATAGACTGGTGTGTGTTTTTAATTCTCTATGTTGAAATTTGTCACATGATTTTATCAGGAA
The DNA here is from genome assembly GCF_009819705.1 of Hippoglossus hippoglossus. NCBI lineage: Eukaryota > Metazoa > Chordata > Actinopteri > Pleuronectiformes > Pleuronectidae > Hippoglossus > Hippoglossus hippoglossus. Next base: position 13,044,063 of record NC_047167.1, on the reverse strand, counting down.
AATAAAGGTGTTGGTGTAGAACAGCAAGAGGGAAACTAATTTAAGAAAATCATTTTCACTACTGTACTATGGAAGGTCACATGAAGCCAAATGGAATTCACATCCACTTCTCAGCAAATGTATTTACCGGAAGGCAAACACACTTCATGCATGTTTATTCAACACGTCTGAATACTTGGAAAACCTCAGGGATGCACACGCAGGAGTCACCTGGGGCCACCGGAGAGTTTGAGTTCGACAAACCTCTTGCAGTGTTCCTGCTCTAAGCAAAGCACATGAGTTCTCATGCACACAGGAGACAAAAAACACAAGCACATGCACAGTGATTTATCATGTGGATTTGCCTTTTTAATCTTCTGTCCTCATATTACATGTATTTGCATCAGTTGGATGCTGGAGATTTTAGGTTGTACTCCACGTAAATATGGTCTCTTTTGTGATTCTGTTCTTGGAGCTGGGGCTAAATGAGGCTGCAGTTAATCTATTTACATTCTTACATTCACAGGTGGATCCTTGTGGTGTTTATCTTTGTGCAGCAGCTCAGCGCAGTAAGTATTTCCTTCTTGTTTTCTTCAAACACCAAACCCCAGTTAAAAGGTGTTAATCAACAATTTAAATGCAGAAATATGTTGCGAACAAAATCCAATATATGTGCCCCCAGTCTGACGTTTGATATATTGAAAGATACAGCTGCCATAAATATTACCCCAAAAAAATCAATAGAATGTCTTCAATATCAATATCTTCCATTTAAATTCAGTTTTACACAAACACTTTTGTTAGCACCTTTGTTAGCAGGTTGTACTAATGCAACACAATACATCTGTGCATTGTGAAGCTCATTGTGTTTAGTCTCCGTTGACACTGTTTCAAAATGCATCAATAAGCCCCTTGTTAATTTATGTAAATAGTTGAATTGTGGGTTGACAAAATCTTAGAATATAATACTTTTCAATACAACGCCATCACTAACTACAGACTCACAAGTTACCACTGAGTTAACATTTTTTCGACACAGGCTGAAACCCTGCGGTTTGGACTTTGTACAGAAATCTGAAATGCATCACGTAAACTTTAATTCCAGCCTAGCTTTTGCAAACATTGCTGCTGCTACAGTAGCCAGGGATGTAGTTTTGGCCCGTGTCGCAAACAACTTAAAAAATTAAGGCAGGATAGTCCTTAAACCTGATGCTCTCAATCTTAATTCCCTCGTGGGGTCACTGGGTGTACATTCACTTCTGTTTGTGTTTACATCTCGCTGTTAAGTTCTCCCAGAAAAAAAAAACCCTACCGGGGTTTATGAAGTATTTCGCAGCAAAATTCCTTCATGCACTTGACGCACCTGCAAACTGTATGTGCTGCTCCCTATGTGTTTACAGTATTTGTCGCCAAGTATAACATTTCCTTTCATTTGCTGGCCTGACATTTTGGCTCAATATGAGTTACAAAATAAATTAATAGTATAAAAAAAATGAATAGATGAATAGATAAAAGATAATTTGTTATGATATAGTATTTAAAATAAACAAGTTAGGTTGTTCATTTTAAACCAGCACTAAATGCTGGGACAAAGGTGTAAAGGGACACCAGTGAAGCAGTAACATTGACATCATGGCGATCTAAATGGCCTGTCCAGGACGTAGCTGCGTGCTGTGTGTTTTCTTGGTGACTGAGAAACAGTCATGATGTTTGGACCCGGAGAGAAAGAGGGACGGGCTTGTGTTCCAGATGTCCATCAGAATACAGTTTCCCCAGAGTACACTCATCCAAATATTTGGAAAAGCTCTGAGAAAATATTTCCAAATATTGTGACATCTCCACACGGTAAAACTCCCAGTACACACACACACACACACCGGTGGGAACACTTGGCATCTGGAAGTGTGATAGAACACTGCTTTGTTTCACACTATCTAATCAGCACTGCTCAGTCATGGGAAATGTGTTCATTCTTTCATTCTCAGAGCCGACTCTTAAAGTGACAGATACTGGTGGGGAAAAAAACGTGTCTGCTGTGCTTGCTCGATGTTCTTTAAAACGCTTCCCATCATTAGAAACACAGTAACGTTAAGTCCTAGTAAGGCCTGTGATTCATCTCTGTTTGTCGTTCCAGGGGGATGTTGAGCAGCTGTGTCAAGGTAGAAACTGCTCTGTATGTCGGTGTCATCCCGCCAAAGGTGCACGGGTATAAACACTTTCTTATTACGTTTTTATATATTGGAAAATGATTCTCACTCAGGGACAATGTACAGTATGTTTTCCATTTTGTATTTTTATGAGTGATCTCCCTTAGTTTCTTTATCTTATCGAGTGCTCCCAGGCAAAGGCCATTTCATTCTGCCTGCACTACTGTTATTGCTAAAATGTCAATAAAGTCTGATTTGATTTCTGTTTGTTCTTTAGAGAGATAAAAAGCTGCGTAGCTGCAGAAAATGGAAAAGGGAATAATATATGAATAAGAGTGTAAAATAATGATCAGATTCCATGAAAGAGAATGTGCTACTTTTTTGTAATTATTCACTATAGGAAAATACATGTGCATGCAGTGTTAATGTGATGCTTTTCAACTATTCAGGTAAAGTGATCAAAGCAGCAGCAAATTCTTTACAAATTCTCGCAGCAAGATTTTATGACCATGACTTTCTTTTCCTAGGGGTCTCCAGGGAAGCCGGGGGAGCAAGGCCCCCAGGGACCAATGGGACCTTGGGGACACAGAGGGCCACCTGGAGACAAAGGCAGGAGGGGAATAGAGGGATCACACGGCCCTGAGGGGCCCAAAGGAGACCGTGTTAGTGCAAATGTTCATGTGCATGTTGCATTTCATTGTTGTATCTGAGACAGAAAATGTTCATGATCATCATATTAAATCTACTTTAGTAAAACTTTTAAAAATAAATAAATTCAATATAAAACAGGAAATAGTGACTGATGCTCATATTCCTTTACATTTCAGGGCAAGACTGGTGCACCTGGTTTCTCTGGTAACGACGGCTCTTTAGTAAGCAAACGACTGTAAAAATAAATATAATATGATCTCACTTGGTTTCACTCTACACAGTAATTCCTTTGCCAAAGTCTTCACAGTTCAACAGGTAACGTACTTCTGACTTATTTTCCCACAACCTCTGTAAATAGGTTGTAATTTTGTAAGTAATACCAACTCGTTTAAGATTTAATCAACATACAAGAATCCACAAGAGGTGGTGCAGTGATTTGAAGCATGTGTCTGGTGTGCCCTCTAGTGGACACATCGAGGTGCACTGTAGATGTGGACCTCTTCACGGCCTAGTGCAGCTGCCTCTTCATCACATTACATCACATTTACTCACTTGGCAGATGCTCGGGGGACAAGACTAAATGTGCAGTACATTAACAGAGCTGGGAGTAGGTACGAAGCGCTAAATCCAAGGAGTGGGAGATCAGAGGAAGAGGTGGTAGTTAGTCATGTTAGGGTGTGAGGAGAGGAGGTGCTCTCTGCAGAGATGAGTCCTCAAGAGGTTATTGAAGATAGATCAGGTTAGAAAACAATTAGCAGCTTATTCCACCACCAAGGAACAAAAAATGAGAATAGTCTGGACTGTGATCTTGATGTGTCCCTTTGAGGATGGGGGAATGAATGAGCATAACCCTGTATGACAGAGTTCAAGTAGATGGGGGCACTACTTCATGACAACTCAACTTCAAGTTGCTCAAATTAGCTGCTGTTATTACTCTGAACTTTATGACTTTAGTAATCTGCAATTATACTTCATCGCCATAACTGTGCAATATCGTTCAGGGTCACCCTGGGGCAGGTGGAGAGCCTGGTTTGCCAGGACTGGATGGCTGTAATGGGACAATGGGTCGACCTGGAGTTCCTGGTACTCATGGTTTGGACGGTCTGAACGGTCCGCTGGTGAGTTGACTTCTGTTAGTATGAACACCATGAATCTATGGACCCAACCTGCCTTGACTCCAGACTGTTCACATTTCAAAGTATCTTTATCTTTGGGCCCTTCACCAGCCAATCGTTTGAAGGCCACAGACTATCTGAGCATTGATGCTGAACACATGCATCTCTTAGTGGCCAGGATTTAATCATTTACATGATTAAAAAATCATGTTAAAAGTTTTTTTCCACATTGTCCAATACCAATCTTCAGTTGGAAAGCGAATTATCACTTATAATGTGTCTACTCTCTCCTGTTGTCAGGGATTTCCTGGACTTAAAGGAATTAAAGGAGAACCACTGTATGGTGTTACCCTTCCTGGACTTCCTGTGAGTTCTTCCACACAAGAAAAGTGCACAATGTTTATTATATTAAATGATTAATAAAAATGTACCATGTCTTTCTTTACGTCCCTTCTTCTGTTGGTTTTACTTTACAGGGGGAGCGTGGCAGAGATGGAGAGCATGGTTTACCTGTATGTTTTTAAAGCAGTAGTTCTGTACTATTACTGTATTCTAATAAATAATGCATGGGTTAGATATTTGTAATCTTTCACTCTCTATCGTACAGTTAAGTTGACTCATATGTGTTTTGACTCTTTTTTTCAGGGAGGACGAGGAGTCATGGGACCTAAAGGCCATGATGGCTTCTCTGGTCCTCCTGGACCTGAGGTAAAAAAATACTTAACTAACTACTATGACTTATCTACAAGATCTTATATAACTGTTTATTGTTGCACAAACCTGCACATGAATAGTATTTAGAGACGCATTAGATCACATCATTTACATTACAATAAATGCAGCCCTTCAAGTGTGTGTGATTCCATACAGGGCTCGGTAGGACGTGAAGGTGTCAGAGGACCACCAGTGAGTCACCGGCTTCACAATCTTTGGCAATGCATACTGTAACAAAAACAATCATTGCACATGACTCACACACAAAACCTTACTAAGTTTCTGGTTGTTGTGCAGGGAAACCCTGGAGGATCACTGGCAGGTGATAAAGGCGATGATGTAAGAAAAACATTTTGGCCTTTGACTGACTGAGGTGTTGTGCTGTGTGTGTGTTTGTGTTCCTGTATTTATACCTTTGTGAGGACCATTTTAAGCATAGACCCTACAAAGTGAGGCTGTTTGAGGGTTAAGACTTGGTTTTAGGGTTAGGGTTAAAATGAGGTTTAGGTTGGGGGGAGGGTTAGTTTGTTAGCATATGGTTTTAGGGGTTAGCGTAAGGGGCTAGGGAATGTTTTATGTCGATGCGTGTCCTCACTAAGCCAGAAGTACAAACGTGTGTGTGTGTGTGTCTATCAAAGAACACAGCCAACGTGTTCATTTTTTATCCAGGGTGAGCAAGGTCCACCTGGCCCCCCAGGACCAGAGGAAGTCATTGAATTTCCTCTAGACTTTCTTCCACTCAAAGGCTACAAGGTGAAGGCAAAATGCTCCTTTTTATTTATAAAACACTGCTGAGTTTAAGCTCCTATACACATCTTATATGTAGAAAAAAATCCAACTTTATTTGTTTAATGGCAACCCAGTCATTTTAATCAGTACTAACTGTATCATCATGTTACGTCATAAATCAAGGCAGGATTACTGTTTTCCCAATTTCAAAATTCACACTTCTCTGAATTTTGACATCTCAATGGGAATAGAGATATTTAGATAGATAAGTTTACTAAGGAAATTAACCTTTTTAAAATACTAATACTGTCACAATCTGCTTTTATATGTATGCTTTTGCAGTGCATTCATTAAACATCCAGGCCACTTCACTTTTTTTCATTTTGCACAAATGTGCAAATGTATGAAAAAGTTAAAACTAACATTGACATAAATACATGTCATATGTCAGTTAATCATCCTGCTGGTGCTGGCTGCCAACTCCAAACCAAATAAAAAACTTTTTTTTAGAGATTCTGAGTTGTGTATTTTAGAAAATAACATACAGGCAATCATCTGGAAAAATCAAATAATCTTCCATGCTCAAATTCCATATTTGACCAAACTATGTGTGAACCTTGATGCTATAATTTCCTTTTTCTGCTTCTCAGGGAGACAGAGGTCTTCCTGGACCATGTGGACCAATGGGCAACATGGTGAGTTTTATCCTGTATGTGTCTACAGGTATGTCTCAAAGAAAAAAAAGACATCTGAGTTTCTTGTTTTTCTTATCAGGGGGATATAGTAGACTTTAACAGACAAAGAAATAAAGGAGAGCAAGGAATCCTTGGATTTCTTGGACTTCCGGTAGGTGACCTAAATCTGACTGCCCCATGATTTAACATAAACTAAATGCATACATATTATTCTTAACCCCGCTGTTTGTGTTCTATAGGGTCTTCCTGGTATTCCTGGTATAGATGGACAAAAGGGACCTCAGGTACATCTACCACATGATTCAGCCTTCCCATGTGTTATAAACTTAGACAAGTTGATCAGGTTAAATACAATAGTGCATTTTCAGGGTTTCTATGGAGAGGAAGGACTTCCAGGTCTCATTGGAAGAACTGGACCAAAGGTGAGTCTGGTCCAATCTCCAAAACAATTTGAACAAAATTTTAGTCGGTTGCTAATAAAGTTTCTGTGATAAGTGTTGAGCTGTAAGCAGCTATAGGAGTGAGAAAAAAAAGGTTTCCTCGTCTGCTGCCATCTTGTGGTGATAACTCTTGTCACCTTTAGATCTCTGGCATGTTCTGTTTAAGGCTATGGTTTCCATTTCTGTCCTTGCATTCAACAGGGTTACCCAGGAGATTCAGGTCTTCCCGGTCCCCTTTACTTATATAATGGAAGTGATGCCAGAGGTGAGAACAAGTTGCATGAGCCATATTTTTGGTTTGGGTTTAAATGACGCAGTACTCCTCCAAGCAGTGTGGGGTGTATCGTGATGCCAGGTTGGCCACAGGTTATTTAGGTTCACGATAATCATCACAGTTGCTGAAGATGAATCAGAGGAGAAACAGTTTTTGACTGTGCTCTGAAAGACATCGATTTTGGTTTTATTGTTTTACTTTGTTTTTCAAAACCTTATTGGATGTGACGGACACTGTGGTGAGCAAATAAATACCATGTGGAGAAAGACTAAATCCTTGAAACTGAGCACAAGTCTACGCAGCCAGTGGCAGCTATATATTAGTCACTACAGTAGTTAACTACTCACTGGTTTAGCCAAAAGGGGCTATTAGTGGCAGTATTCTATTTCATAGTTGGTTTTTTTTCATTAGTAATTTAAAAATCCACAAGTTTACATCGTTGGTCCTTACTATTTTGGCGAATACAAATTTAGTTTTTATAATTCTCAACACTGCCACTTTAGATCTACTGTCCAGCAGTTTGCATAAATTATACTCAGACTCTATATTTGGACCAAAGAGGTTTGGACACTGTAAGTGGGTGTGCTGAAGGGGTTGCAGCACCCCCCACTGGGGTGCAACTGCAGGGCAAAAAGGTTTACTGGACAAATCAAGCAAAACATTTCTTATTTATTTACTTCTGCTCAGTAAATTGACACATATAAAGCATCTCTGACTAGTTCTGTGTGTGGTTCAGGAGCTAAAGGTGAACATGGTTACCAAGGGGCATCTGGAATCCCAGGAGACCAGGGGTACCCGGGGATGCAAGGACCTCCTGGCCCACCAGGGTTAACAGTATCAGGTCAGAGTTTAGCTTTTGTGTTGGCTCTCTAACTTTCAGGATACTAATGTCCGTGTTACCTCACAAAGAAACACTCTTTTTAAAATCCTACCTCATTTAAAGTTTCACTTTATCTCTCACACATTTCCAGAGGAGCCAGGCCTTCCTGGTCCACCTGGGCACCCCGGTCCGAAGGGCTACAAAGGACAACCAGGGCGTTATAACAACTTTGAAATGAATCCGTTCCCGGGACCAAAGGGAACTAAAGGACTCACTGGACTCAAAGGTGGTAGAGGCCTCCCTGGTCGGCCAGGTATATATGAACTAAAGGATTTCTTGAATGTGTGATCTTGCAAATAATATTTGATTATATGAACAAGTGGTAGATTCTCAAATGTTCATTCACCCTCTTATTTGTGTGTGTTTATGGTATGGCATACTTGGTGGCATCTGATTAGGATGTGGAGGTAAGTCTTTGTTTTTCCCAAAGAAGTTTACTTTTACCCAATTTATCATTCAAATCACTTTCAAATATCTTATTTATATTGGTCAATATTTTTGGTTGATCTGACAGATTACTACTGTGAGCCTGGTGTCCCAGGCGACCCTGGTGACCCAGGATTCAAGGGATCTCGTGGACAGAAAGGACGCGAAGGAATTAAAGGTGATCTGTGACTGTTTGTGATCTGACAAGCAAAGGTTGTGTTACTGACATCTGGCAGAGTCAAAGAATATATTAAGTGGTTGTACATAACAATCATCCTCTATGAATGTACTGGAACAGAACCAAAACAGATTTATTATACTTTATATGAGCATGTTTCTGTATGGGTGAGAATGTAATTACAGTATATAAACATACTGCATAATAGTCACACATTTTTGCCCTCCCTGTCTCCAACAGGGTGTCAAGGGGAATGTGAATGTAGGTTTGTTGTGGGAAGCGTAGGCCTGCCTGGTCCACCTGGTTATCCAGGATCTCCAGGGTTTCCTGGAGCTCAAGGACTCATTGGGGACCCAGGTCTGAAGGGAGACGAGGGTGCAAGAGGACCATATGTAAGGATAATATGACTCTGACTAAATTAATAAAATGTTGTTTTCTCAAAATCTGTGCTTCATAATAGCAGTTTTGTGTTTTGACCCTGCTTATATGTAGGGCTTTCAAGGAATTCCTGGTTTTAAAGGAGACAAGGGGCCGAAAGGTGACTCTTTTGTGGCAAGTGGTCAAGGTAAGCTCCCATTGAAGGTAAAACTTGAGTATACACAGCGTTATATAAGCAAGGTTTTGTGTTAAAGGTGTTTTAAATTGCAGAACATACATCCTTGAGGGGATTCTCAAGATTTTCTAAAATGTTTCATGTTCTACAAACAATAGCAAAGCAATTCAATTGCAGACTGGCATAAAAAGTAAGCTGTATTTGACTGTTACATTGTACCTGTGGTGAAAATGAGAATGAGAAAACAGACTTCTGTTTTGTAAATGACCATACCTTGGGTTTTTAAAGATTTCACGCCTAATACATATTGTTTCTTATTGTTGTTGGAAGGTGTCCAGGGTGACAGAGGATTTCCTGGAAATACTGGTCCTCCTGGAGCAACAGGTAGGCCAGGAAAGGATGGCCTCCCTGGCCCCTCAGGAGACCCTGGACCACCAGTAAGTGTGTCCATTTTAAGTTGAAAGATTGTATGATTAAAGTTGTTACCACATAATAACATGCTACAATAATTTTTTCAGGGTTATGGATATGCAGGATTACCTGGTACCAAAGGTGACCCTGGTGTTGTTGGACCCAAAGGTTTTCCAGGGATTGTAGGCACCAAAGGACCTGGTTTTCCAGGCCCTACAGGGCCCCCAGGACCCAAAGGAGATCATGGTTATCCTGGCACCCCAGGAGTAACTGGCAGACCAGGACCTCCAGGTCAGAGACTGAGTTAAATTGAAAGATTCTCAGTCGGGTTTATCACCCCCCCTGTCCCAAAGCCAGGTGTCAAATACTAATGATCGTGTTTGTGTCATCAGGTGAAATTGAAAATTGCTGTGATGAAGAAGCGATTGGATCACCTGGTCCAAAGGGTGAGCCAGGCACCCCAGGTAAGTCTTACAACTTTGAGACATAAAATATGATGATAATGATAAATATAATGATAATGATAAACCAAATCAGTGCTTTGTCTATTGGTTTGACTTTTCTAAAGTTTGCAGAAAAAGATTGTCCCTACAGTTACTACCAAGTGCTTTCTTGAAAGCCAGTAGCTCAAAAGTTGATGGCAAAATTGATTTGCCATACTAAGCCTCTATGTAACATCAATGTTGTTTAAACATTGTTGGTTCATCATGCAATTCAATGTTATTTTTATTCGGTGCCTTATAGGAATTCCAGGTGAGCCAGGAATACACGGTCTCCAGGGAGTTCCAGGACACCTAGGCCTTAAAGGATTGAGAGGAGATGATGGTGGAACTGTAGGGGTTGGACTGCCAGGTAATGACACTGTACAATGTCAAATTCAAATTGTGCAAAGGTTTTTTAAGGTATTTCTTTGCTGGAAGACCCAGGTTCAAGCTTTTGGATCACCAAGGAACAGTTTACAAATTATACAAATCAGAGGGCTGTTTGTGTGCTTATGTCTTTCTTACTTGTAAAAGGACCTCCAGGTTTAAACGGCGATCCAGGTGACCCTGGTCCCTATGGGATTAGGCTGGATGGCCCTCCAGGCATTCCGGGGATACCAGGACTCCCAGGCAGAAAGGGTTCGACAGGAGACATTCTCTCTGCCTGTCCGGGTGTTATTGGCCCAGCTGGCCAACCTGGGGTTATTGGGACAAAAGGACCTCGTGGCATTCCTGGAAACCCTGGGTCTCCAGGTAAATTTGCTTTGTTTAGGTGAACACAACAAACTGCTTAACAGCTTTGGCTTTAGATAAATGTGACCTTTATTACAGAAAAAAACGAGTACATACAATAATCTGTAAGTACTAGGAGTGTACTTCCTTTTCTTTATGTCAATTGAAAATCATTTGACTATTGCTGCTATGCAATCACAGGCATACATGGCCGACCTGGACAAACAGGCCACAAAGGAGAGCCAGGAGTCAGTGGTGACCCTGGTGCCACTGGGCCCCCAGGCCCATCCTGTACTGTATGTGAACTGGATGGACTCCCAGGCCCTCCAGGCCCTCCAGGGAACCCTGGACAGAGAGGAATACCAGGTGATCACACAGCACTAGACAACTTGATGGATTGAGTGTCCATTAAAATTTCTGTTGAGACTAATACTGGCTTACAATAATGCATATTTTCCTTTGTAACCATCAAAGTATCCATTGACATATTGTCTCATTGAGTTTTATGATGTTGCATACAGGCTACCTTGTTCAGAAGGGTTTGAAGGGAGATATGGGTCCACCTGGTCATGGACCGAAGGGTCTTATAGGATCTCCTGGCCTCCCTGGTTTTCCAGGCTCACCTGGACCCAGTGGCACCATTGGCCCTTCAGGAGATACTGGGATTGATGGCTGGCCAGGGACAAAAGGTGAGCCAGTTATAAAAGTATTTGTTAAAAGCTTGAGTTTTTTAGTCTTAAGGGATAGTTCACCCAGAAAAAAAAATTCACTCATTATCTATTCACCACTATGACAATGGAGGGGTGGGTGAAGTGTTTGAGTCCACAAAACACTTAAGGAGTCTAAGGGGTAAACAGCGTTAGAGCAGAATCCAATACAATTGAAGTAACTGGTGACCAAATCTTCAGACATAATAAAACAACAGAAAAAACACAACATGCCTCAAAACTGCTGGTGTAGTGTCATCCAAGTATCCGCAAGCCAGACATTCATATTCAACTCGAAACCGCATCATTTACACCGTGTTTTAATCCTTAAAAGTCCACTTGAAGTGGCTTAGCTGGTGGACGTTAGCACGTCCGACAGTCCCTCATCAGAAAATATCAGTGGACATTTAGGCCTAAAACACAGTGTAAATTACCTCATTACGAGTCGCATATGAATGCCGGGGCTTGCGGACACTTCTGGGTGAACTATCCCTTTAAAGTCATGCAACTTATTTTTAAAAATTAAACCAAAGAAAAAAAACAGGTGCCGTTGTTGATCACAATATCTGACCACCATGTGGTGGATGTGTTACAGACCTACTGACCTCATAGAGTTCATATCCAAATTTAATCAAAACTCCCACGAGAAACTCTTCACTGAAATCAATGATATATCAACAATACAATGTATGTAAACTAGATGCTATGGTTGAAATTATTTTCCTTTCAATACATCTAGGTGAAATTGGCTACCCTGGTAGGGCCGGAGCAAGTGGTTTACCAGGTCGTACTGGACCTCCAGGACCCAGAGGTAAACAGGGAGAAAAAGGCTTTACTGGTCAACCAGGTGACACAGGAGACCCAGGACTGCTGGGTAATAAAGGTAAGTGTCTGTTGCAGTCAACTTGGCCTTGACCCAATTGTCTTTTTAAATAGACTGTCTGCAAATGACTACAGTCATGGCTATACAGCCACAACATTGGGTAAGGATGATTGTGGAAGACAAAATAACAAACCATACAAAATAATCTCTGTTATTGAGTTGCACTTTGAATTTAATTTATACAGAAGACATGCATTTAATCAGAGTTGTGATCTATCCAGGTTTACGAGGTCTCCCAGGATTACCAGGCCCATCAGGACGTGTGAATATGACTAAAGGCCCAGAAGGGCTTTCAGGAAGGAGGGGACAACCAGGCCAACAAGGACTTGGAGGCACGTATACATGTTTTTTTAAAATATGTTATTTTGTTTCTTTAATTTACATGAACAGTATGTCAGTTTAGAAGACTAACATACAGATTGTGATCCTTGTGCCACAGATTGTATCATTTCTGATTAGTGTTGTCGCTTACAGGCTTAAAGGGTATAAGGGGAATACCAGGTGATTCGGGGCCTGAGGGATGGCCTGGTCCACCAGGGTTTAAGGGCAGTGTTGGTGTTCCAGGCAGGGTAGGAATCCCGGGACCTCCTGGGCACCCTGGAATCAAAGGTTTCCCTGGTCCAAGGGGATATACAGGACATGTTGGAGATCCGGTACACATTGAACCCAATTTATGTCTTTTAAGGGCCAAGTTTTTAGTATCTCTCCAGTCTGTACCCAAACACACCTAAAATAGATGCTACATCACATTAAATAAAACCAAAAGTCATATACTCATATACTCTATATAATTACATTCTAATGTAACAAACTGTGTAGAATTTCTTATGATTCCTGACATATGTTGTGTTTTCTGGCATATCCAATAGCAGATCAAATGGCAACACAGGTATGGTGTGTGTAATTTAATACAAGCAAACTGAAAGAAACAGAGGAGAATTGGCAGCACATAGATTGTTTACACACTCTGAGGTATATTGAGGTAGAGATAATTGAAGTTGGTGCAGGGGCAGACAGTCACAGAGGAGGGAAACCAGAAAAGACAGTACATTAAGTAAGAGATACACATAAGGAAAGCTTCAAAGTAAAACAGGAATCTAAAAATCCAAATATACAAACACAACACGATTACAAATCCAAACTGAATATCAAAATACTACCAATTCAAAGATTATTTTTACCAATAAAAAGTCCAATGATAAATCAAGACTTTCAAATGGTGCACAACAGTCTCTTCAAAAGTACAACATGGGGGAAGAATAATGGCAAATTCCAGCCGTTTGGTAAAACATTTTAGTTTTTACTTTTGAGACACAACTCAAGTTAAACCAGATCTGTGATCCCTTTTACCTCAGCATGTTGCATACCGTATTCTGCTTTTCTACTTGTGTATTTGCATATTCTTAAGTGTGTTAAAATGTTTTGGTTTTATGTTACAAGCCCATAGTGTCTTCGATAGTGAATAGGCATTCTACAATTTTGCAAAATTATTGCATATTTTATACTCATGTTCATTAATATACATTGTCCCTATAAAACAAGAAAAATAAACAAATAAATTAGTTAACAATATGTTTTTGGGGGAACTTGTGGTGCTGCGTTTATGACTAGATACTGTAGCTTAAGTTATCTTTCTACTTTTTAATGTTGCCATTTGTCAGACTCAGATGTGATGAAATATTGTTGGAATATTATGCTCAATACAAATAAAATGTAATTGAATCTTTTACAGGGAGATCCAGGGCCTACAGGGAATATAGGGATACAAGGGATACAGGGATTGCCTGGTGCCAAGGGTCAGTAACACTGGATAAGTTGTTTATTGATACTGGTAAATATCCTCTCAGTTGAAAAAAAAAAAAAATGCATATTTTGATACATGCAGATAGACCTGTAGGTATATAGCAAAATAAAGACAAATCTGTGGTATTAGCTCATACATTTGTTATTCAGCTGGACTGAACTTGATGATCTAAGTCTGTTCCAGGTGAGCCAGGAAAGTCAATTGGACAACCTGGTCCACCCGGACCCAGAGGACTGCCAGGGGATAATAGACCTGATGGTGAGTTAAGAACAAAACCACATGATGAAGAAGAACTAGAAAATTTGACAGTTTCATAGATTATATGCTTGAGTGGATGTAAACAGGAAATACATTCACCTCCATAAAATGATGTCCTCAAGCACCCAGGAGGAGTCCAGGTGATTCAGGTGACCCAGGACTCAGGGGAGGGCCAGGACAGCCCGGACAACCAGGCATTCCTGGGGAACCAGGAAGACTCGGAGGATTAGGTGATTTCCTGTGAACTGACGTACTGCAGCAACAATTTTAAAGGGAATAAATTAAGGTACACTGATGAGGTCTTTCTTTTACGTGGGAAAGCTAACTCGTGAGTCAAGTAAGAACTTTCACCCCATCAGAAAAAATAACCCTTCTAGGAATTGAAACCATTCTTACACATTTTAATTTCCCTTAAGAAATCTGTGCTTAAGGTACATTGTTTAGTGCATGTGTGTGTGTGTGTATGTAGGCTTCCCTGGGCCTCGTGGCACATCTGGCCATCAAGGGTTTCCAGGAATTCCAGGTGATCAAGGAGGTCTCGGCCCAACAGGTCCAACTGGCCCAAGTGGGCCTCAAGGTACTAACATAACATCCCCTGTTTCATGCACACACACACACACACACACACACACACACACACACACACACACACACACACACACACACACACACACACACACACACAAACACTGTACTTCTTTTTCTGAAGATACACAAAGAATTGGATAAAACATACTGCAAAAAAAGTTGCATTTGTATGCTGAGGACACTTCTTATGTTGTATTGTGATCTTACGTCAGGGCCCCCTGGACCACCAGGTCTGGATGGATTGGATGGACTTAGAGGTCCAAAAGGGTTGAAGGGAGCAAGTGGTAAGCATTTTTTTTTAAGCTGAGCAATTATCTATTTGCATGTCTCTTATGGTGGTTGTGCTATTGGCTTTCATTTTTCTTCACATTAAAATAAACTGCATATTTAGGACTTTCAAACTGCCTTAAATAGGAATACTGAAGTTGTGAATTTAGTAATTGGTCATTTCAACCTGAAAAAGTCATTACATTGACTTTGTGAGGACATACAACAGTGTAACACTGAGTCTAATAAATCACTTCAAGGCCAAGATATCCATGGCCCGCAAGGACTAGATGGTTTTCCTGGAGTCAAAGGTCTGAAGGGCCATCAAGGACCCCCAGGAGTCACCTTTCCTGGGCCTAAAGGTCTGACGGGCCCACCTGGTGACACAGGTATGATATCTATTTTTATCATCACTTTTTCTGTACTGTAAGTCTGCTTAAAATATCAAAATGATTTGATTTGTTACCATGCAATAGTCTGTTCTGGTTTCTCAGATGTCATGGCTCTCTCGTTTCTGTTAATCACTCTCCATTGTTAAGTGTGGCACGTGCTCCATCCCTCTACACATTCAGTGAGAAAAGGAATAAAATTATAGATTTCTATTCTCAGGTCTTCCAGGCTTCCCTGGCGAACCTGGATACCCTGGCACAGAATGCCGCACACCTTCACCAGGACCCCATGGAGATGTAGGATATGAAGGACCTTCAGGACTCCCAGGTGTGTGTGACTATTTTTGTTCCTGTCCTCAAGTTGTGTGGACAACTTGAAGAAAAGAACATTGTGTGCAACCTGTCTACATCTGGGACTTTTGTATTGGGTTGGTAGGTCTTCCAGGGGAACCAGGTCCTCCAGGCACATCCTTCAGTGGAGACCGAGGACCAACTGGCCCCCCAGGGTTAACAGGTCGTAAGGGAGCCATGGGCCACCAAGGGCCTCCTGGATCTCACAACAATCCAGGCTTTATCGGTCCAAAAGGTACACCATATACTGCTGCCATCACTTACGAACCAGGTGAATGCTCTCTAAATGTTGCTGCACTCTGACAGGTGAGAGAGGTCCCATTGGTCCCAGGGGTGCTCAAGGAACCAATGGTCAGCAAGGTTTCCCTGGGCCACGGGGCCCTAAGGGAAAAACTGGTCCAGCTGGAAATAGGGGTGAGTGAGAGGCCCAGTAGGTGAAAAAAATACAAATAATTTTCTAAAGGTATTTTTTTCACTGCTATTATTTCATAAACAATCCTCTCCGACTGAAAGAAATGTTGGGCTAAATGTTATCGCAGTGCATCTGGTGATTAGTGAACTGTGTTTTTACCAGGTGTCAGAGGACCTCCTGGTGATTCCATCAGTGGACTAGGGGTGGCTCCTCTCGGACTTCCAGGACCAATTGGTTCCCCCGGATCTCGGGGATTCCCTGGTGATGTGGGTCCTCCTGGGACTCCAGGACGTAAAGGCAAGACACTCTTAATATATTCTCAGTGTTGATAAATTTGTACACTTTCTGTCTGAATTGATTTGCACTGTGTGTTTATTCTCAGTTGTTTGCATGTTTGTGTGTATATCTGTTCTTGTTTGACTGTGTGTTCCAGGAGAGACGGGTTCTGCAGGGCCCATGGGTGACCCTGGTTTACTGGGTCCTGCTGGTCCTAATGGCTCTGTTGGAGACCCAGGTGAAGTCGGTCAGCAAGGATTCATTGGACCACAAGGTGAAAAATGTATAAATGATAAAAATGTGACCATTCATGGCCTCCATTAAATCGCTAATTTATTATCTTCTTTGTCTTTTCCTCTCTCTGTGTCATCCACTTGCTCACCCTTTATCCTCCAGGTGTTTCAGGCCCACCTGGTGAACAAGGTCAACCAGGTCACAGGAAGATATCCAGGTCAGGCCACCTCTTGGTTGTCCACAGCCAGTCAGTGCAGGTGCCACAGTGCCCTGAAGGCAGCAGTCAGCTTTGGGTGGGCTACAGTCTGGTGTACCTAGAGGGACAAGAGAAGGCTCACACACAAGACCTGGGTAAGTGTCTGCATAAAGTGATAGTTTGGTTGATGTCTCAATGAGTTTATTCACAAAAAGGTTTCAACTTCATTTCTTTTTTCATTGTTCCCTGTAGGCCAGGCTGGCTCCTGCCTCCCTGTTTTCTCTACCATGCCTTTCTCCTACTGCAACACAGCTGCCTGTCACTACGCCAGCCGCAATGACAAATCCTATTGGCTCTCCACCACTGCTCCCATACCCATGATGCCACTGTTCGGCCAGGAGATTAGCTCCCACATCAGCCGCTGTGCCGTGTGTGAGACGGTGTCACCTGCAGTGGCTTTCCATAGCCAGGATCACGTGGTTCCTGCATGCCCGCCTGGCTGGAGGAGTCTGTGGAACGGCTTCTCTTTCCTCCTGGTGAGTGAAAAACAAAAGTGAGTGGATGAAAGAAAGATTTACACCCTGACCGTCCTCTGTCTTCCTGTCCTCAGCACACAGGGGAAGGTGTTAATGGCGGTGGCCAGTCTCTGACCTCCTCCGGCAGCTGCCTCAAGGATTTCAGAACTCACCCCTTCATAGAATGCCAGGGCGAGCGAGGCTCCTGTCACTACTTCGCCAACCTCTACAGCTTTTGGCTGACTACTGTGAGTGAGACAGAGCA
This sequence comes from Hippoglossus hippoglossus, assembly GCF_009819705.1. Classification (NCBI taxonomy): domain Eukaryota; kingdom Metazoa; phylum Chordata; class Actinopteri; order Pleuronectiformes; family Pleuronectidae; genus Hippoglossus; species Hippoglossus hippoglossus. The sequence goes on along the minus strand of NC_047167.1, from coordinate 13,026,512 downwards.
GTTCATCATCCCGAGACCCGGCACCATCAAAGCAGCCGACAAACAGCGACGCAAGGCCAGCCAGTGTCATGTCTGCCTCAGAGGCATATAACTGTCCTCACATCACTTTTAGCTGTTAGTCTAAGCGTTTCCATTTTTAAAACCTAATTCTGATTTCCACTCAGGGCCATATTTACTGACAGAAATGTACCTTCATCTGAACAGCTATTTTATACTTTTATATTTCCTATCATTGTTTTGAATGAGGTGCTATTTCTAATTGAATCATCAATCATCTTGCTGCTGTACTGTATTCGTGCACGTTTCCAGATTAGTGTGGAAATCATAACTAAAGCATTCTTGAGGAGAAATGTTCAAAACGCTGTCGTCCTTTATCTAAGTTCTGCTCCTCAAATAAAATGTTTTTCTAAAAGTTTCAGAGTCATTCAGAGTTCAGTAGCTATGACAGTTGAAAATATGACAACCTACATGCAAAAATCCCAAGGTGTGAGAAAAATGAATAATTTCATCAGGATAGAGATTTTTTTCCATAGTGGGTTTCAAGTTCATATTTATTTATTTCTCTCAACAGAACCCATGTGACAATCAGAATACAGTACTTATTTCCTCAAACATTGTTTTTTTTTTCCTTTTTTTATATTACGCGAAACAAGAGAACACTCAGTGCAATAGGACAGAGGACTCTGACAGTGCGGTGCTCTCTCTACCTTTTCACAGTGCACATTTATAAACACAAAAAGATTGTACATCATCATTATTACATTTCCAACCTCCACCCACCAACACCATGGATAGGGCAAAGTGAATGTCTTAAAACAATCATTTGTAAAGATTCAACTTGCATACAGTGTAGCTTGGCACACGAACACAGACATGCACAGCTCTCTCCCACACACACACACACACACACACACACAGACACGCCCATTCGCATAACACAGAGGGACCTCTGTAGTATGATTCTCACCAGAGAGAGGGGGTACTGCACTTGCACTCTGAGGGCTCGCCCATTTGTCAAACCCAAACTATTTTGGCAATGTTGACATTGCATTTTAATGTGCAAAGAGAACCAATTTCGATGATGTAAGCAGGAGGCTGAGGTAGAGGGAGAGAGCTGGGGGAGAAGGACGTGTATGTTACCAGCCTGATTGAATGTGATGGAAGATGATGGGTAGTGCAGTTTTGTTTTCTTCTTAACTAAGCCTCAAATATGTGTAGGCCCTTGTGCAACCCCTGTCCTTTTGACTGGGTAGAGCTGTTGCCATGTGATAGGTCCTTGAATGATTCGATCTCTAAAATGGTTGCCAGCCAATTCAATTGGGAACATTGTCAGAGACAACCGATCACGGACGGCTGCATGTCACACACGGCCAGTCTCCTGAGGCGTTTACGTCCTAGCCAATAAATGAAAACTTCCATGGCACAGCTCGCTACTCCTAACATTTTCAAAAATATATATATAAGCATAATCTTGAAAGTTATTTCATAAGCAAGTGCATATGGCTATTATAATCTGCAGTAAAATTAAGAAACGTTCTAAAAGCTCAGGTGTTGATTGTGCGGGCTGGTCGTTGGCATCAAGTCTTTACACTGTGCCATGGTGCTCGCAGTGTGCATGGCAAAAGGTAAGGGCGCTGGTGCTCGCCAGCTAATGCCACCACCCCGTTTCAAATAACCCAACATCCTAAGTGCAACCACACCCATGTCTTGCTTTTACAGGCTTTGGCTGGGTTTGGAAATTAAACTGTTTAAAATGTAATGTTCTAATTTACTACCTCCCCATCCCACCCTCATAGTGTCTCTTAGAATACAGCAGAAACATTTCACACTTTCTCTGTCATCTACAACGTGCCAGCCAACAGGTTCACCTATAAAACGAATTGACCGCTTGAAAGGCTTTGACGCAGTGACTACACACAGCTTCTTACTGTAATATACAAAGTGAAGCACACAGAGTTTCCTGTCTCTTTTCTAGGACCAACTGTTGTACATTCTACAACATGCTGGACCAGGCATGGAGGGCGCCAGAATCTAAAGCACGTTGATGTTAAACTCCTCAACTTACTATACAACAGTGAAAATGTAAAGTATATATAGACAGAATTGAATAGTCCACTCACTTCAGGGCTTTTGAGCACAAAAAGAGTTGGGCATAAGAAAATGATGCTACTACAGTACAAGTATTGATAGATTATGCTTTCAAATGTAAAAGAACCACAAAAAAAAAATAACTTAAAAAAACAAACTTTAGATAGCATCTACATCTACTATACATAATTTAAGATGCTTTTTAATCCCCATCTCATTTAAAAAATATCTATTCATCAAATATCTATTCTACTAATTATATTACAAGAAATCCAGTCACAGGAAATAGAAAAATATCAAATATCACCAGTGATGATAAGAAAACATGACAACCTGAACAAGCAGAAATATTGCTATGGTAACCACCATTGTCCTTTGACATCAGCAAGTATCATCCCCCTGGTGCTCTTATTGGCTGTCCTGGTTCCCCCTGATGTTGCAGGGATGAATCAGCTCAACCCAGAGGAGAGAGGGATTGGGTAATTGGGGGGTTGTGTGGCAGGGAGGTGCAAGTGTGTTGTCACTGTCAGATGGCTGTGTCCCAGAATACGGTTGTCTGTGTGGGGTAAGGGGGGGGACGGATCTTTTTGGCCCCGCTGCTTTTCCCCCAGCTTGGGAGGACAGGTGCACTCTCTTGCTTGCACTGACTCCGCTCCGGGGGCCTGTCCTCGTTCCTGTCCGGAGGAGGAGGAGGAGGCCTCTCCAGGGATCGCTGCAGGTGCGGGTGCTGTCTGGAGCGGATCTCCATGCAGAGGGTGCGTTTCCTCTCGATCTGTTCGAGCATGGTGGTGTCCCCACATATCCAGGGCATCTGGGGCATCTGAGGGAGCAGATTCAGTGCATTCAGTCAAGTGAATACAGCTTTCAAATCAACAAAAATTAAAAGATCCTTGTAGGAGCTAAGAATATTTATGACAAAAGCTGTTTTAGTAATATTAGTGATATAACCACTCACCCACTTTAAACAGATTGTCAATAAAATCTGTTATCTAAACTAGTTAGAATGTGAAAACACAGCAATCTCCTGCTGCATTCTTCATATGAGAAGGACAAACTCTTGAAAAATTCAGGAACGGCTTTTGAAAGTACATTTTCAGGAGCTGTTAGAGTCTAAAACAATATGAGTAAAGACCAACAGACAAATCTGCCTACCTGACTGTGATGTGTCTCTGCTACCCTCTTTTGTGGAGTTCCCATTGGTGAGGGGTTGCCAGGAGCAGAAGGTGAGCGGGCATATTTCGGTGGTGCTTTCGGATCTACAAAGCAAAATCATGACATAGAATTGGTTAAATGCACTTTATTCACCTGGATGCTTTATGTTGCTACTTATGCTACGATTTAATGATCGGTATCAGATTATGAATTTGAGGTCTTCACCATTTCCTGTTCCCACAGTCATTGGTGGGCTGCCGGATGATCTCCCATGGTGAGTAGGTGTTGTGGTGGATGAATGCTGCCCTGACGTTGTGCTGCCGTTCCTCTCTTGTGCTTTCGACTGTTCCATGCTGTAGTTTGTTCTGTTTTCCCGTCGGGGCGTGCCATCCCGTCTGAATCCTTTGCTATCACACCTATACTCCATTGCAGTGGGGCTCTTGCTGTTCTTCAAATCGTAATAATGCTGCTCCCCCGAGCCATTCAGACTTCTGTCTTTGCTGTCCCGCCTCACCTCGAGGCCAGTTTTGCTCAGATCTTTACTCTCCTGCTTGGGTAGAGGAGGAGGAGGAATATCTCCTCCATTGTGACAGCTCCGCTCTCTCCCTTCAACCTTGGAGTCAGAGCTGGAGACAACTCTGTCCTTGCTGTTGCCGCCTCTGGACGTTTCTTGTCGGGGCAGGATCTCCGGAGGCTGGTCTATTCTACCTTCGTGCCTATGCTCAATCTCACCCCTGAGTCTCTCTTTGCTATCCTGTCGGGGTAACAAATCAGGTCGATGATCTTTGCTATCATACCTATATTCTGCTCCAGTTTTAGCTCTGTCTTTGCTCTCCAGTCGGGGTAAAAGCTCAGGTGGCCTGTCTCTGCTTTCATGCTTTAAGTCCACACCGTTCCTGGCCTTCTCCTTACTATCCTGCCCTGATATGAGCTCAGGTGGCTGATCTAGCAGTCTCTCTCTGCTTTCGTGTCTGGAGTCTACACCATTTCTCGCCCTTTCCTTGGTGTCTTGTCTTGGTAAGAGCTCAGGCGGCTGATCCAGCAGTCTCTCTCGGTCTTTGCTGTCCTGCCTCAGCAGAGGCTCCACTCCATGTCCCCCGCTCCGGTCCTTGCTGTCTCTCCTTGGCATCAAGTCACCATTGCTGATCCCTCTGTCCTTGGAGTCTCTTCTTATCGCAGAGATTGGTTCTAAGGAGCTGCAGCCCTTGTCTTTGGAGTTCCGTCTCACAGGGATTGGCTCTACACTGCTGCAGCCCTGGTCCCTGCCGTCCCTGCTGTCCCTGCGAACAGGCGGTGCCTCTACACTACTACAAGTTCGGTCTTTACTGTTTTTGTGGGGCAGTTGGTCTACATTGTTGCTTCCTCTGTCTCTGTCTCTGTCTTTGTCTTTGTCTCTGTCTTTGTCTCTGTGTCTGTCTTTGTCTTTGTCTCTGTGTCTGTCTTTGTCTCTGTCTTTGTCTTTGTCTCTGTGTCTGTCTTTGTCTTTGTCTTTGTCCTTGTCCTTGTCTTTGTCTCGCCGATGTGAAGACTCTTTGCTGTGCCGCTCCTTGGATTCTCGCTTGGACTCCTTACTGTGACGTTCCTTGCCTTCACGCTTGGACTCACTGTGAGACTTGCTTTTGGACTCAGCTTTAAAAGGAACAGGACAAAAAAAAGACATTTTAATAATTCTGACATCTAAACATACTGTCTTAGTTGAAAATGCACAATAAATGTTGACTAATAGTCACATAATGTCAGTTATTACCAATACGTTAGCAATTTGTTGACATAAATTATAAATGACATATTTATAAAGAAAAAACACCTGTGTTTGAGAAAAAAAACATTGTTTTCCTGCTACAAGATTCTGCACTACCATCAAATATACACTAGGTGTCACTCTGTGCTCACTGAGGCAGCTGCAGTAAACCGCTGGTGTCAGATGAGTCAATACGTGGGCTCACACAAATTGATTTGAGATCATTTAATTTCATACTAATGATAGATGAAACAAACCATCAGTGATACTCAATCATTTGATGTTTGCGTATTTTGAGTTCAATCAAATGTTCATGTTTATTCTGTCACATTGTTTCACTCTACTTCCCTTTCACCTTAAAAGCTACGAAATATAAACATGAAGTGATCTCGATTACCAAGAAACATTTCAAACCATTAACCACTGTCTTGTTTAGATTTTCTTCTTATATTCATGGGCAATTTCAATGTGTGCTTTTCTCTACAATGCACAACATTCCACCATGTGTGTGTTGCAAACACTAAAAGTGAATCATAAGTGTGTCACTGATTCAAGCATAAATAAGGATATTATAGATCAATGCTGCACCAGAGAAAAAATGTATGTGCCTGATTGATTCCCATATAGACTTTGCCTCTATATGGTTTATATATGGGCATCCACATACAGTACCCTACGCAAGCGTCTCCTGTCATGCCCACATGTGTCATCCACGGCTTTACAGTGTGTGTGTGTGTGTGTGTGTGTGTGTGTGTGTAGTATAGCGATTAACCGGCTGGTAAGTGGGTCAGGCTAGCTGTTGCTGCCTCTATCGCCTTAGAAATGGAGAGTGAGAGAGAGAAAAAAATGAACCTCTATTCATTGTGTTAAGTGTTTGTGCTCATTACGGCGTGTGTGCTCGTAGCATGCTGCAACCTGTCAGTGCTTTAGCCCCGATGACACCGGTGTCAGGATGAAAAGAGAATCATTAATTTAAAAAGACCCGTCAACACAGCCCACTGTTGATGTATAGAGAACATATGCGCACAGTTTGCAAACCATACGAGACAAGAAGTCAAAGGGCTCATTAGTGAGACATCACTGGGAATTCCTGGCACCTGAACGCAACACTTGACTATCTAATAATCAGTTAATGTCAGGTATTAAAAAGTGCACTGACTGATACATTACACTGAAAGACATTGATCGGTAAAAAGTCGAAATAGCAAGGAACCACTAATTTTCTCAGCTTCCACATCTGCCAGCAGCCCTGGCTTCATGATTGGCCGAATCATGAGTGGAGTGTGTGCTGATTGGATGGAAAAATTGAATCTGAAATCCTGTGATCAAGGGTAGATTTGAGTTCAGGGGAGAAGCTATCCCCATCAGGAGCTCACTGTTCCGTCGTAGACCGACGTGCCCTGAGCTGTGATTGGCTGCAGTACCCAAGGGGAGGGAATCTGCAAATAAGAAACAGGGATTTCTCCTCCTTCCGCTGTTGCTATGTTGTAGTTGCTAAGAGCACGGAGTAGGGATGGATGGGTGGACTCTTCTTTTTTTTATGTCTGCACAAAATGTACTTGAAAAGTTTTGAGCATTAAAATTTTGTTTGATATCTTAAAAAAAAGATTTCAGATTGTGCAGCTCACCTCTGAATGAGGACATAGCATCGGCGTTTTAAGTCAACTACACATGTCGAACCTCACGGTACATAGTTAGATACTCGATGCAAATTTACTAGTGACCCAAATAATAATGCACGACATGCTACTACATAAATCCTTCATGCATTTATGAAACACTATGTTACCTATTTAGTTTGGTTTAATGGTTGCAGTCATTCTTTTTTTTAAATTAATTTCCAACAACTACATTATATTTCAAAATATTCCAGATTAATACAGTTAATTTAACAATTTGTGCATCTTATGTGCATCTTGCTCACAATGATATAAAGTGCACACATCGGACCTTAAACATAGTATGTTTCGCTATGTTAGTTAGTTATTCATGAGCGGATAACATTTTCCATTAGAGTTGCATTGATTATGGCACGGCCATCTGTATTTAAAAATGATGTTTACATATTTAAAATTAATGCTGCCTGATGGCTAAATGCCTTGAGTAGGTTTGAGGGACCTGCTGTCTGCTTTACTCTCTAATCCTCTCAGATTAAATCATACGATCTGTATCAGACCTGGCTCGTGGGGCCGAGATTAAATAGACGGAAGGTTGTTGAACGCATCATAAACATGGTACTATGTGCAGCTTGTTACCCCAAAGCAGGGATAAATTGAAAAGTATCACTGATTAGGGAACTGAAAATTGCGTATTTATTCGTTGCATTTAGACTCCAACTCTCTCTATGTTGTGTTTGGACACTTTTGCATGTTATTCCGACTCTCCGAGTATGTTTGTCCAGGTTTCTTTGCATATTTACATATTGAGGGTTTATGTCTTGTTGACCCTCTTAACTAACGAAGAAGATGTCTACAAATAAATAAACATAAACGTCTGCCGTCTTCAGGACTTTGAGATCACTAATCATGATCAACCAATGCGCTGACTTACTTTCTCCAGGCTCTTTCGACTTTCTGCCACTTGCGTTTTTCTTCAGCATGTTCCTGCCTGTGGTGAACAGGTTGGTGAGTTCGTCCAGCGGGCTGGTGGGTGTTCGTGACCGCCCTGTTGACACATTCTGCATAGAGCCATGGAGTCGACCCACACCATCTTGAGGTGGTGAACCTTTGCCGTGAGGGGTGGCAGAGGCGCTGCGAGGCAGACCTCCAGGGAATGGCATTGAGGCGTCAAAGGGAGGTGTACGCATGAGGCTCAGGGGGGTGAGACAGCGACCCATGCTGACGGGCGATGGGCAAGCAGAGTGGCTGCGCTGATAGGAGGACGAGGAGGACGACTTGTAGAGGGTGCAGGGTAGAGGAGGTGCGGAGGAGCGCCCGGAGACGGTGAGGGTTGGGGTGGCGGTGAGCTCCCTGCGGATGTGTGCGGAGGCTGGCTCACCCGAGGATGTCGGGGATTTGCTGTAGGGTTGGTTCTCCAGCATGGGCAATTTGGTCACATCTAGAGGGGTGAGGGGAGACTCGTCGGAGTTGGGCGAACACTGCGCTGGTGCTGGGGGGAACACCAACAGCGGAGGCCGATGGGTGAGTAAATTGGGAAAAGGTGCAGGAATGTCACAGAGGGGAATGTTTCGAGGTGTGGAGCAGCGGCTGAGAGGCTCGGGGTCATAAGGGGCAGGGGTGGGGCATGCAGAGCGGCATCCCACAGGGTCAGTGCGGTACTCCATATCATCCAGAGCTGGGTACTTCATCTCCTCGTACACAGACTCTCCCGGTTCCTCATCCTCGCTCTTCAGGGGTTCCCGTGCTCCGACGTCAATCCCGCCCATCTCTATATACACAGGTTCATCTTCACAGTCATCTGTAGGGCTCTCGTCGCTCTGCGGTGGCGAGGGGTTGCGTTCGCAGGGGGAGGTGGCGTGGTGGTGGGGTCTGTGAGTCTTGATGTAGGACTCATCGAAGGAAACGCTCAGCTGTGTGTTGGGGTTCCTCTTGGGTTTGGGTGGCGGCACCCTCCTACAGTCCTCGCTGCATTCTTGAGCTGGTGACCAACAGAGTAAAAGAAAGTCTTAAAATCACCTTCACAAGCACCATACACAAAATGATCTGTTTTCTAAATCATATGTTTAATAGGCTGTCACTCTGAACGACATTGTTTTTCGTGGCGTACAACATTTCTGCTGTCACAAAGCAATACTGGGTTTAACAAAAGTGTGTCATTTCTAATCAATCATTAAATGATTCAGGGGCTTTAATCTAAAGCCCGTCGCTGTTCTGTGGGTCAGCTGTAGGTCAACGTGTGTAGCTGAGAGCAATTTCTTGAGTCAGATATGTGGGAATAGTTGAGGCATATGCATGTTTCTAGGTCACATATACGGAAGGGGAGCAGTATGTGAGTATAGTATCTGGGTCACACACACTGTGGAGCTTCTTTCTCATAGTGGTGACGTAGCATTGCAGTGTGAATCTCTTTAGATGTGGTGCAGTGAGGCTATAGAACAATGTTCGCGTCGTAGATACTACGGTACAGTAAAGCTAGTTTACTCACGGCCTATACTACCGAGTTTGTTCAGCGTATTTCTAGGTCAGGCACTGAGATGTTTGGAGTGTCCCTTTCTCTGATAAGCAGGGGGGGGGGGGGATAAGTGTCGTTAAGAGTCGGACCATGTTGGAAATCTTCAAACTGCAGATTTTACACCTTTAATAATTCAGAAGCCAGATGGCCCAGACACACGCATACTTCCCGTAACTTTCTGACTCACCACCATCGCTTCATGCATGCATGCGCGTGCACACACACACACACACACACACACACACACACACACACACACCACATGCCTACACAATCGCAGAGGGAAATTAGGACGAGCATATACCACGCAGTGTCACAATTTAAGAAGACTTCCAGAAAATGGTCTCAGAAACTGAGTAGGTGTATGCCTTCCTCGTGTTTTGGGTTGCATCTGAATGTGCTGCTTTGAAGATTATGTTGCTTAAATTAGACACACGGGTATAAAAAGATTGATTCAAGTCTTTTATTTAAGTGGGAAAAAATGGATGAATTCAAAGTTAAGAAGATGATCCGCTGGGTTAAACAAAAACGCCAAAAGTGGAAATTCAATCAGAAGATTTTGTGTTGTTTTGCTCTGGTATTTTGCATGTGGTGCATTGATCCAAGTTGATGGTGATGCCAGCAGAGGATGGAACAGGCCTTTTGTCTCCACATTTTCTTTTCATTACCACTAATTAAGTGGGTGTTAATAGAAGGTTTGCTTCAATCCAGATGTGCTCCTGGTATGTGTTTCATTAGACTCATATAATACTCACACGTTCTTGTTTACTTTCTTCCTTTCTTTGTGTTCAGACCTGCATGCACATGTGTATGTGCATTTCAATCCTTCTTTTCTACAGTTGCCCAATACATTACTACACTAACAGGTTTGCATGGTGGATCTGGAGATCTGTTTCAGCACTGATGATGAATCCATCCCACCCAACATCCCACACTCCCCTTCCCTTCTCCTCCTCTCTCTCCCTACTGCTCCCTCTTCGCCCCCTCCCCCTGTAGCGGATGTGTTTACCCGCAACCCCCTCTCCCTCCCTCTCCTCCTGGGGAAAACGAATCTAGGTCAATCGCTCCTCCTGAATGAATTCTACTTTGACAGGCTCCTCCTCTTGCCGCTACAGCGCCAGCTACAGAGCACGCAACCCTCCCCTCAGCCAGGGACACCCCCACACTCTCGCACCGATTGGCTCCGAAGCCTCAGACTTCAGCATCTCTGGAGCCCCATTGGCCCAAGCTGTTGAGTGATGCTGTGATTGGCTGGGCTGCAGGGGGTCTTGTTTCTGTGGGATGGTTGCCGTGGTGCCCAGGAAGATCTGTGTGCACATAGAGAGATCCCCACCAATCTGAGCCAGCCTGGGCGACTCCCTACACATCACGTTGGCAGCATCCAAACTGAAATGGAGTCAAAGCCTCCTGCAACCTCTGAATCTCTCTGCTCTCCGAGCCACATGCCACAGAGACCTTTATTATAATATCAGCTTAATTTTGAAGTGCTGGTAACTTTATATTCAGCATACAGACGTATGCATTGTGCATTTGCTGCAGCAACTACTGATTCTGTGGCATTTTCTCAAGCACAATTGCCCAAGCTTGAACTTTGCATCAGAGCTTCTTATACACTGAGTTGTTGTACTGTGTCAGTGGCCAAATAGAAACAGGAGTCTGACTGAAATTGCTGCAGGGTGCATCTTCTAGATTTAGATCAATGCATCTCTAAATGTTTCTATTGGTAATATGCCTTGTAGAAATGTAAAACTAAGTCAGATTTAATCAAGGTTATTCAATTCTCTACTATGTTTCTGCAATGAGAAGCATTTTAACACTTGACAGCACTGTCCACTCATCCATCTGCTGTGGTAAAGCTGGAGCGTCACTTTAATACACAGAACTGGTTGCTCTATAATATATCAAAGTATTTCTTTCAGCATTAAAGACAGAGACAGTGGAGATCTACGAGTTAGCAGACTTGTTACGAGATGATTCTGAATCTTCCTCTCTGTGACTAATCTGTGCGGCGAGGGGAAGTATGCGAACATCCTGTAATTTGTTTAACTGACTGTAAATAGTTTAATTACAACTGTAGATTTTGGCATCTTATATTGCACCAGGATAATGCTGTATTTGTTTGGGTTATTGCTACAGTGTTATTTGTGGGCAGCTGTGGCTCAAAAGGAAGAGTGGGTCGTCCACTAATCAGAAAGTCGGCAGTTTGATCCCAGTCACCCCCAGTCCTCTCCATTCCATGTGTTGAAGTGTCCTTGGGTCATATACTGAACCCCAAACTGCCCCTGATGGCTGTGTCAGCAGTGATGTGTCATAGAGATAGATAGATAGACATAGAGGTGCATTACATAGATGTGCAGTGTGAATGGGTGAATGGCAAAAATGTACAGTAAAGTGTTTTTGGTGGTCATCAAGCACCACATAAAAACAGACCATTTCAATTAACAGACCTATTTGTCACAATGCTTGACAGATTCCATGTTGTTTACTAACCTGCAGGTTAATGTGTGCACACATAGTGTTTTAACCATGTTTTAACCCCACTGTAGTTATGCTCTGTTATAATTTCCTATCAATATGCCACGATGCCACACATATTGGAAGTAAGAGATGAATAGATGTCACGTCATTGTAGGAGACACAGTGTTGAGGAGGGCACTGCAGAGAGAAGCTATATATAGCGCAGCAGTTTGGTGTGAAGTGCCACCACCACTCACCGTCACATCTCTCCCCGCGGCAGGTGGACGTGGGACTGTGGTCCACCGCCTCGGACGACATGCTCAGCTTGGTGGCTGGGTCCCTCCTGGGCTTGGGTGGGGGCTGCTTCCTAGAGGTCGGACTTCCCACTTCCTCCTCTCCTCCACCCCCAGTGTTCCCACCACCGACAGAGTGGAGGGACTGGGAGCGTACGGAGAAGCCCTGGCCACCGGCAAGGGCGTGCGGGTGGGGCATGGGCATGCGTTCCTGGGGGTCCGGCATGGTAATGGAGCCCATACGCAAGTGCTTGCCCTCAGTTGCTATGTCTTCTCCTGTCCTAAATCAGGAAAAGAGGAGAGGGAGAGAGAGAGAGGGCAAAGGAAGGAGAAGGAAAAAACAGAAATATGTAAAATGTATGAATGATAAAAGGTGTATATGATGCAAAAAGACATTTTCAGCATCATGACATTCTTCTTAAGCTCTTGTGTGTTTGTTCATGTAAGTTTTGTTCTCTGCAAGGGTCTCAAATGATGAGGATACGAGGTTAACAATAGCAGACGTGTTAGTGCCACAGAGAACAGGGTCTCTTTTGGGGCAAGGCATTGATTTGTATTTAACCCTGCACCAACCCTGCTTACACAACCACAAGCAGAATGACACCACGGAAGTTATCCAGCCTGTACACAATCAATCCCCACAAATGGATGATTGGCCTGAATGGAGCAGTAATGATGTGGTAATGGGGGGGTGGAGGTCTGGGTGTGTGTGTGAGTGTGTGTTTTGCAAAGTAAATGAGCTCAAGAGAGTTTGGGGAAATGGTTTGTACAAAAGACATGATAAATTTACAATGAAGACATCCTTGATCTCTGCAGTTTATTTATTTATTCTCATATTAGAGGCACAATTAGGCTAATGTCAGAGATTTGAATGTTTAAGCAAATGGAGTAATTTGCATGTGTTTTTTCACAAATCTCTTTCTTGTTTTCTGTGTGTGCATGTGTGTGCATGTGTGTATATGTGTGTGTGTTAGATTGTGTGTGCGTGAGACCCCACGGTGTGGGACTTTGCTGACTCTGGCTCCCTCCTGGCCAGCTGCTGAACAGAAGGTGTTTGCTGGGATAGGTTGACTGACCAGGGGGACTTAACTTTGCCTAGCAACAGGGTACCCATAGAAACCAGACACAAAAGCAGCTGCCGCCACACAACAATAATAAAGTGCACGTGCACATCTCGACTGCGTTGCGTTCTGAGCTGAGATTCCTGCAGCTGCATAAACAGCCACATCGGCAATGACATTTTAAAGAGTTAGGAAAAGAGCACTCGTATTTATATACTATGATATAATATACTGTATGATATTATTAACCAATCCGCTTGGTGGATATTAATGCACATTCTGTATAGAAATATGAATCTTCCATGGTTGGACTAAAATGGATTTGAGAAAAAAACAAATCTTCATCTACAGCCACAGGTGTAAACAACAAAAAAAAATCTAACCCTGTCATGCATGCATACCCACATATATGTGTTGTGTTTGTGTGCATGAGAGTGTGTGGGTCACTGGACTAGTGGTGACTGGGTTATTTATAGGATGTTTGCCCAGTGATTGGCTGCAGGACAGACTAAAGGTACACTTGTTGACATGTCATCGGGCAGCTCTGGTTCTCTGTGACACCAAAAAACTAAACAAAACCCTAACAATAAAAAAAACATTTTGTGTTGAGTCTGTCATTGCGTGCAAAGGAAAGAAGAGGAAAGCAGTCGTTTGACATTTGCCTGCGTATGTAAATATAAGTAAATTAGTTAATGTGTTTTTTTTAGTGTGTGTGGCATGTGCGTGTTCATGAATACAATTAAATTTATAAGTAAATTTGTCAGCATCTACTTTGTGTGTGTTTGTGTGTCTGTGTGAGTGACTTCTGATGAAATACAATAAAAGAAATCCAGAGTGAGACTGAGACAGCAGCAGGCAGGAAGGCCCGCCTCACTCAAACCTCGCATGCTGATCTGATTGGCCGATGGCTCTTCCAGCTGTCACCAGGCAGAACACATCTCCTGCAACTGAGCTCACACTTAATCTCTAACAGGTTTTTTCCCCCTTCTCCCCCCCCCCCCACTCTTAAATACATTTGCTATAACAAGCTCTCACTCCCTCACAGTCGCACAGGCCATTTGTTCTTTCCTAACCTTCCTTACACACTAATAACATTTCATTTCCCCCGGTTTTTCACGTCCCTGCAAGCGCACATGCTTATTTACGCACATGCAATCATGCACACATGAATCTTAACACCGTGCCTCACTGTCAGTCAGTTACTGTAAAAAGGGGTCGTCTCATTGACCTACTTGTAGGCCTCATGAAAAATCCAGTTATTTTTTAGACTCTTCCTCCAGTGACTGTGTATTAATATTTCAGCTTTGGCAACAGCTGAGAGCCAGTGAAGGGGTGGCAAGACAGTAGATGCCACTTTCCTCAGGCGTCGCCCTGTCCCATTCACCAAGTTACTGCCTGTGTCTGAATCAGACTGCCTAAAGAGAGCCAGGGACATTTTTGCTGGAAACAGTGTTTTTGTAACTTAGCTCTCTTACTAAAGCCTGAGGAATGAAGTTGAGCTCGGCCTTGATCAGGCAAGTGACACACAGTAGAAAGAAATGGACAATCACAGAGGCAGCAGAGCTCTGTTTAAATCTCATGAACCTTTGACAAAAATGCGATGGGGTCGAAAGTGTCGCTGAATAAATCAGTTAAGAAGAGGAACATCTGCTCACAAATAAACACCCGGTGGCCGAAAACCAAGTGAACGTAATCATCTGATGCAAAGCTAAAACTCCCAACTGCTGCTAAAATGCCTTGCACCATGTCAAACAGACTGATGAATGAACACAAATGATTCATATCAACATTTCTCCCTCAGCTTTTCCACTGTTTGTTGAGGCTGCTGCATAATTAGATGAGTTGTTTTTCCGTTAGAGTGAATAACATATTCCTTTAAAAGATGATTTCTTATTCTTTTAAACAACTGGCATTCAATTGATATTTTTATCAATATCACATATTGTTTAAGTGTGATGACTGTAATTTCACTATGAAAAGGACAATAGGGTTGTGATTTCAGATGAAGACCAAATGTTTAATTTCTCTTGACATCTTGTCAAAACTACAGTATCAGAAATGAAATAAAAATAAATGTATTATTCAACACAGTTTTTCTGCCTTCCGTTATTTTGGGTGGAACAAAACAACACAGACGTCCATGACGTCACACCAAAACAACATTCGTAACCCTTTTGCAATGTACCATTATCGTCTCCAATGACTGGGTGACTCAGTGCTCTCAAACTTTACCCCACAACACAAGCGTACTGCGTCCACGTGCTAGTCACGTTTTGAGAGCGTGCCTGCTATTCGCTCAAGTTCCGGGATGCCACACAGTGGTGCTGCTGTTCACAGCGGCACTGCTTTCTCATAACAAGCTCAACAAGGTGCAGCAGCACATGTGACAAATCTCTAATGAGGACGATAGTAAAAAATACATTTTCTTAAACACTTCTTCACAATGAACCCCGACAAACAGGACACTTAGATGTACATGAATCACCACAGAATAGGCAGAAGTCTCATTCCTGTCCTAACACACTTTCCGTCACTGCCGACCCGCCTCGTTTTTCATTCTAAATACTCTCCTTCAAAAATGGAACAGCAACGACCTCGATGCAAGGACAAGTCCTAAATACCTCCAGAGTGAAAAATTAATTATCCTCTTAAGATCGTGGAGTGCACCAGTCCACATTGACAAAAACCAAAATATGGCAACCTGCCATTGCCACAGAGACCCTCTGGCCACTTGTCCCAATTCCTTACGACCTATTTGTGAAGTGAACCCGCTGACATGCTTGCGTCTACAGAGCTGGATCCCATTTGTGAGATGAAGTGAGTCTTGTGAATCTAATTCATAA
Source organism: Hippoglossus hippoglossus (assembly GCF_009819705.1). Classification (NCBI taxonomy): domain Eukaryota; kingdom Metazoa; phylum Chordata; class Actinopteri; order Pleuronectiformes; family Pleuronectidae; genus Hippoglossus; species Hippoglossus hippoglossus. Next base: position 13,010,746 of record NC_047167.1, on the reverse strand, counting down.
ATCGCTGGGAAGTCCACCATTATCTTACCTCCCGTGACCAGATTAATGTGTTTTATGATATAATTTCATCCATTTATTTGTCAAGAAGTTTGTCATTTGTGCTTTTGGGAGGAACTTTTACTTGTTGTCTTTTTACCTCCTTATGGCTTCCTCCTGTTTTCTCTTCTTGTCGTTTTTTTCCTGCAGGAAGGCCTTATTTCTCTCATTCCTGGTGTGGTCCAAGTTCTGAGCTACCAGGCCATTGTAGGCTCTCAGCCCATTCTCCTCAACATACTGGAAAAACCGGAGAGTTTCCTCCTCTTTGGAGCTCATCATTCTTCAAGTGTCTCCACAGCATTCTGATGAGAGAATACAGGAAATGTTAGTCTAAAAGAGACAAAGATATACTATGAATGATGTGGATCAGCACAGCACCACGTATGAGTATGTTCTGAATGCAAAATAAGCATGCGGTTGTGTTAGTAACTATTCTTTCATCCTTCGATTTTCAAGGTCAGCCTTGGTGCGAGGGAAACCGATGGAGCAAGATTTCATCAGCACTACAACAGTGTCACACATTGAGTTTGTGCGATGCTCCTGTTGTTTTTACGGTTTTCTGACTGTTGCAGTGGAGTTCATGGCCTGAGGAAGGTCCGTGTTGGTGGTGAGACTTGCATCATTCCTGTGTCTGCAAGAGTAAGCATTTTCCCTCGAGGGTTGCAACATCTTTTTCCATCACTCATTGTGCACAATACACATACACACATGCTCACATAAATTTGGATAATGTCGAAGGACTCACTATCTGGCCACAGTTACTCATTCGATTCAAGTCTTTTCATTTTGGCTGGGGATAAGTAGCAGCTGCTCATTTTTCTCAGTTGTGTTTGCACATTTGCTGGCGTTAAGAGTGTCTGAGTAAAACTGGAGAGAGGCTTTCATCCTCCACAGTTGTAATGTGTTGGGCACAGATGTGAAAATACAGCACTCCTGGGACAAACCGCACGGATGAAATGAACAATCTTCCTAGACTGTGATGCGTGGTTTTAAAGATACCATCATCATCTTGTGTTTCAGATCTAAAAATAATCTCCTGAGTTTTCGTGAGTTTGAGTGTTCGTCGCCGCCTTTGATTCTGTAAAAAAGACTTATGCAGACATCACTGTCATATACGAAAAAAACTGCATGGATGTTGTTGTGAGGAAAAGCCTCTTTGTTGAAACATTCACATTGGCAAAATCATCATGTGATTAACTCCTCCGAAATGGAAATCAGTTTAAAGTATCAACGTTTGCAGCCACTTACGATCCAACCATAGCATGTAGCAGTTTAATTTGTGCATGCATGTATGGCATGCACGTGCCTTAACAGCCATGCAAGTGCAAGCAACACAGTATGTACAATGTGCACGATCCGAATGTGAATTTCGATAGGCCAGTAGTAGAAGAGAAGAAAACAGTGAATGCTTTTATGTAGGTCAGTGTTTTCAGATCAGCCTAAGACTCATGGTTGTTTACGTGTGAGAGAAGCACTGAGTGTGAGTAGGGAGGGGGAGGGGGCTTGTGATAACTGTATGTATGTTTGTGTGTGTATGTGTGTGTGGGCAGGCAAGGGCAGCGAGGGGAGGGCTTGGAGGGCAGCCAGATGGAGATTGCAGGGCATGAGAGAGCGGCCATTGTCTGGTCATCCTCGGCATCCCTCTACCTCATGTCTGGCTATCAATAGGTCCAGCATGGGACTGAGGTCAGCGGGTTTATCTGCCAGTTCCACTCACCACGACGCATCCTCAACATGCCTCAGCATGGGTTTTTACAAGCATGAGGAGAGGAGTGATAAGAGCCGACAGACAGAACCCCCGTCTCAGGGAAGAGCTAAAATCAGGGCACAGACTCCTGGTGTCAAGGAGTGTTGAGATTTTCCCTCCTGATAGTCAAGGTCTTATCGCCAATGCACAGCCACAGTCAGAGATCTGAAGCTGTACAAAGAAAATAAATCGTGGTTTCTGAGGAGAGACAAGATGCACCGGTTGGATGTGTAAAGGGTGCAGCAAAGGGAAGGCACAGTTCAAACAGTGTTTGAGCGGAATTAAGCTTGCCTGCCTAATCCCTGTAAGCCTGCAGCAGCACTCTGCACTGGAATCAGCTTGTTTATGACACTGTTTTTACCAACCAAGCCTTTCACATTGGATTGTCCTCCTGTGAGTCATTGTTGTAAAACGTTATTTTATACTCCTCTCGATAAAAACCTGTCCATTCAGCATCTTAGTTTTTCATCAAAGCTGTCCCCTTATTGCTCTTTCCCCTTCACTTGATGAATTTCCATTTTTTTCTGTTTTACCTCTCCCCCCCCTTGCCCCAGTTGACATTGGCTGCAACAGTTGGAAAACAGAGGTGCACTTTGCGTTAAAAGTAAATGGCAGTGGCACAGTGTTTCTGTTTCCAGGCAACCATGTCACAGGAGAAGGGCAGCGTGGATATTCTAGAGACACAATGTCAAAAAGATTGCAAGGCCAATTGTCTGGTGACAAACACGTGTGGGCGCTTGTGCATGCACGCACACATCAGTGCAGTGTGATGACCAAGTAAAGGTTCATCTGTAATTCCGGACACACACAGAAACAACAATTGGCAGCATTGCTTTGTTATTTCTATGTTGTCTTGAGTTGAGAAAAAAAAACTTTTGCATACATTTGCATGGGCATGATTCTTTGTGGGTTTGTGGGTCATTGTTGTATAGCGACAAGTGTGATGATGCATACTTACAATGGGGCTGTGTCCCTTCAGATTTGTGGACCAATGTGTCTTCTGTCTTCCCCTGATGAGTCCAGTGCACGCTAGTGAACTCTGACCTATGCTGGAGCACCAGTGCACTATTCCACTTAAATCCACATAGACTTCCATCCATTGTATGGTCCAACTGAGTGGCTTGCTAGAAGGAGTCCCTGTGACCCAGGATGATTCTGGTGCTAGAGGGGAGCTGAGCCATTGGGTGGCCAGCCCGGTGCCCCCTCCCCTGGGCAGAAAAGGGAGATGCACCCCCTCCAGTCCAGATGCTGTCAAACTCCAAGCCAGGTGTCAGCTTCACTGCTCCACACATCTGCACATTCTGGAGACGGAAGGAAGACGCAGTGTTGCAACAGACCGCACCCGCAACTGCAAGCACGACACAAATACACACTGACACATTCACACTTCAAACTCCCTCTGCAGTTGCAGCCCAAACACTCACGGTCTCTCTAACGCTTCCGTCACAGACTGTCTTTAATATGTCCAAATGCACAAAATGTCCCACAGGTGAAAGAGATCCTCATTCGCAGCGCCCTGAAGGTTGAGACCACGGTAGAGCAGAGTGGTGTGTTTCCAGGTATGTCATTCCCTGCTGCCTCCCTCTGTCCCGCTCAGCCACACAGGTTGGTATAGTCAGGCTTAAGCAGATGACACCGGGCTTCCCAACTATAGATCACAACAAGAAGAACACGCCCACTGCCGACTGTAGCCACCTTCCACTACAGCTATTCTCTCTTGCCGTGCGCCTCTCAACTCATCTTCACAAACACTCAGAGCCGAGTCTCTTGCTCCAGGTAGTCATTTCATGTTTCTGTCTTGTGTGTCTCTCCTGTGCCTTCTCTTCGCAGGCTGCACTGTTACTGGAGCCTGAACGTGTTTTTCTGCTTTCAGCACCACGGAGAGCTCACTCTGTCAGAGGGTAGGGGGGTAGGGGGAGGGTGAGTGGGTGGGCACACTCAGAGGGGGACAAGTGGAGAGATGGGGGGGGGAGTGGGAGGAGTCACCGGGTTGCCAGGGTGTGACCTCATTAGACACAACCTCCTCTTCCCCCAGCAACGACTGCGCTCCCCCTCAATGACGGCCAACCCCCCTCCCTCTCCTCCCTTACAGCACGTAAACAAGACCACGACACAACAACACTTGCAGTGGATGCACTGTGTGTCTCTCTAGTGCATTCATTACATGTACAGTTGCCAAAACAAAGCAGAGCAAAAACAAAGGGGGAGCGTGACGAGCATGAGAGCAAAACACACAGAAAAAGGGGAAAAAACTGCATTCTGCAATTTCCAACACAAACACACATTGAAGTGCAGATGCAAGATTAAAATATGTTTGCATATAGACAAACAAAGCTTGCAATCCAGAACAGAGATTTTGCTCCCAGTGGCCACAGAGATGAACAGAATGAAAGCAGGGACAGAGTTGAGCGTGAGTTGTGTGTTTGTCGGGGGGGGGGCTACTGCGGCTGCTGTGTACGTCTCCCCGACTGTCTGGGGGATGAGTATTGGTTTCAGTAGTGCTGCCGGTTGTTTATGCGGTGGGACTGCCGGGTACACGGTGCAGAAGCAGGGGTTGAGGTAGGGTGAGCGGTGCGGGTAGGGTTTGCGAGGGGTGGATTAACACCGCCGACACAAAAGGATTAGGGAGCAGAGATCTGTTGTTTTCATCAACCCTTCCCCCCCCCCCCCTCCTTTTACGGCTCTGTCTCGCACTTTGCTCTGGGAAATATGACGCTGGGGGTGGGAGGTCGCACTCTGGGGCTCCACGATCAGTTTTCACAAACATGTGGTGGTTAGTTCAGAGGAGAGATTGGGATAATGGGGTTGTTGAAAATAAAGCAAGGGGAGGGGGAAGCCAAAAAGAGCAACAGCACACTGGGGAGTTCAGCAGGCGAGGGATGAACAACTGTGACTGCATTTGATTATCAAAAGAGGAAAGAAAAAGGTAAAACTCCTCTCATAACAACATGCCACATGCCACAAATAGACCACTGATATGATCTCACTGTGGTGAAATGCTCTGTCAAAAGGTAGTCACCCCCATTTTTCTGCCTATTGTGAGGGACGTGGTCGACTGGTCATGCACAAAGCAAGTCACTCCATCCAGACTCAATGCAGCGCATGCACACACAACAAACATGCCCATGCACACAAAGACGCCGCTCTGACCTCAGCGCATGGCCCATGTGTGCCACCTCAAAGGAAGTATTTCGGTCCCATCAGAGTTCAATGAACACAGACACTGAGGGAATCTCGGGGGTTAATTGGGTTAAACACATGTTTTCCACCTTTGTGTGCAGCCACTTTGTTTTGTGAACAGCGGAGGACACTCCCTCCGGGACGGGATGGAAGGTGAAATAAGATACAATGCCTGCAACTCTGGAGCTCACGCACACTTGTACACACACAAAGACCTGCATTCACAGAGAGAGGCATTTCAACTGTCTGAATACATTAGCCGAGGCACAGTTTACTGTAACCAAATTACATTTTGGGCTGGTTTCTGAAATTTGTTTTGCACATATTTATCAAAGCTGCACAAAAAAGATTGTTTAAATACAATACATTAAACCAGTGTGATGTCTCATCAATGATATCATAGTTCAACTTCAGGGTGATAGCAACACATCGGATTAATTCTACGTCTCCGTTATCTCCCTAAATCATTTACGAACAAGCCAATAACATGTAAGAAGCCAATCAGTCCTCTCGGTTACAGTTCATGTATGCAGTGGGACATTATGACTGTTTACAAATACAACCCAATGTGCCCTGGAGCAGATGCCTGGTAGTCAGTTCAATCATGCATGTAATGATGTTGTATTGATCCACTGCTGTAACAGGCTAATGAAGAGTCTATAAAAGCCATTATACCAATCAATTAGATGCCAGTGAGCAAACAGAGTCATTATAATAGAGCAAGGTACGGTGGCCCCTAAGAGCTCAACATGCTCAATTTAGGATAACACCTGCAAATGGAGAAAAAAAATCTTCATCAAGTTGACAACATATTTACGGCATATATGTGCAAATACTCAAAATACAATGAAAGTGATTCCAGGGGAGACCAAAAAGTAATTAACATGTCTGGTACACATGTGCCATGGTTTGTGACTTAAGGATTATTTTAACATTACGAGTTCACGTTTCGGATATTTCTCACAGATATATGCTGTTAATCTATAGCGTTTGCCTTGTGCGTATTATTAGCCTGGCAATTCAAGTAATCTGACAAAATACTATGTACTATATCTATGTCTTTTTCAGATCAACTGCACCACAGTAAAGAAAATACATGTCCATCTGATGATCACTTCTGTTCTGTTGTATTTGGTTGTGTCATGAGTATTTGGTTGTGTTGTCAGTATTTGTAGCACTTTTCTATTTGTCACACGTGTTTTGTCTATTTGCACGTGTTCTTGAATTTTAGTGCCTTCAGCTCTTAGGGCCACTGTAGCAAGGACCTTACTTCACAATATTTGTCATGGTGTGATTTCCTGATATCAGAGATTGGCACCTGCACATGGGGCCACTGTAAATGGCACCTGCTTCGAATTGGGGTATGGAGGATAGCATGCAGACCTTGTGAGACTCAGTGGGGTGGAGTTCTCTGTTCTCCCCGTGAGTGCCATGCAGGTCATGATGAAGAAGGCACTGGCAGGACAGATACTGAGACAGTGGCACTAAAGATGTCAGACTCTCATTAAAGATGCAGCACGGCGTCCACCCCTCACATCATCAGAGAGAAATGGAGCGTAAGGTTCTAGCTCTGACCAACAATATGCAGGCATCTGACCACTCCAGGTTTCATGTATGCATGCATGTGCTTTAAATGTATGCAACCGTTTCCTTCACCGTGCACAATTTAGGGATGCATTTTTTTTGGACCAAAATCGTATCCACTTGTTCCCTAGAATTTAGCAGCACAGCATGAGGTAATGTTCTATTTAATCAAGCTCCTCGAGACTCATTTACAAATTCTTCCCTCTTGAGATGTCAAGCTGAGGCACGTCTCTAATGACCACCCTTCACACTTCCTGCTGTTTCCACCAAGACAGAGAGGTGAAAATAAGAGACTGAAGAGCATAATCTCTCAAACAGGCAGTTGAGGGCTCCAATCTTGGGGGTTTAACCCCATGTAAGCCCTTTAAATCCACAGTTTAGAGGGTCAGAACTGATGGGCTAAAGCTTGCAGACTGTCTACGAACTACTGGACTCCAACACAGTGTGAGGACACAGACCAGTGGACCCCCACCACGACAATGGCAGCTACAGCATCCTTCTGTAGTCCTAGTCAAAGGGTTGAATGGGCTTAGTTGTCAACAGTGGCAACAAAGTTTTGTTCACCACCACCGTCATATGATCAAAGTCAGTATGACGTTTCTGATAGTGGTGTAAATACTGGTACATACTGGGATTTCCTGTTGCTGCTGTGTTCTGTTGTGATTGGAATGATGCCAGCGGTGACTGAAGACTTGTTGCTCACCACAAACTTGGGATACGGGAGATTATTTCAGTTCAAAATAGGGCTTGATCTCAAAATAATATAATATATATATATATATATATTGGCAGGAGACAAACATGTTTTTTCTTATCACCTCAGTTAGGCTAAAATTATGAAAATGAATCCTTATCCTTTTTATGTGCTATTGAGCTTTTTTAAACCATGTTTAATGGAGCTTCATATGAAAAACTTAAACCTGAACAAACGAGCACCCAGAGTGTGACAGGGAGGACTGGGAAAACTAGGGCGAATGGCGCCATCTGCTGATCAATTCTATTAACATTTGGAGGGCATCAGAGGATTAAAGAAAACAAGCATAGTTACCTTTTCTACTTTTTTTAACAACAAATTAAGCTTCACCAGAACAAGGGTCCTCAGCTTTGGCCTATAAATCTTTCTGTGGAAAGAAACACAATTGCAAGGTTGGGACTGTGTTAAATGAATATGATCATTAGTATCATACTGCATGAACAATGCCTGAACAATTAATAACACATTAACGACTGTGACCATGCTGCTGCATTTATGATACCTAAAATGTTAAATATGGGAAAACTATTGGAAATGAGCTTGGTGTCTGTAGAAACAGAAATATGTTTATTTTATAGCTACTGAAAAGGTGATTAAAAAGCTCTATGACCTTACATTTACCTTCGCAAACACACACACAGCAAATATGGTGATGGGGCTGCAAGTCAATGACAACTGCAGACATAGACAAGGGCATGGAATCAAACAAACACTGCATTAGTTAGATACTACGGTGGCCGAGACTGCTAAACGCACAACAAATAGAAAGAAGAACACATGTAAATAGAAAAAAACATGTGGAAATTAAGAAAACAACTTCAGTTTGATGACACATGCGCTGCTAAAGGTCACAACACATACAAATACAGAAACGTACCGAGTTTCATCATCCCTGACGGATGGCACACTTCAGCTAGAAAATTCCTCTAGGGAGAGGGAGACTTTGCCAGTTTGAGTGAGTGAGTGAGTGAGTGAGTGAGTGAGAGAGAGAGGTTCATCACTTTCTGGGTCCCCTGGAAACATTTGACAGGTGAACTTTGCCTGTTTTCAGGCAGTCGAATTCTACTTTTTCTAAGTATAGCACGTTGGGATAGTTTACACTGCGTAGCTCGCCGTGGTTATTTTGCTGAGTTTGCTTATGTTGTCGTGAAAGACAACTTATTCTAACATTTTATGATATTACACGGAGCAAGGAGCAGACTGCCCATTTTATAAAACTGAGGGAGCAGGATGACCACCTCTTCACGTGTTATGGAGGTAATAATTATAAATAACATTTGTATATCTCCATTTGACCATTTTACACTTAAACCTATTTTTGAATCACCACCCATACTAAAGAATGTCCACAATAAGACAACCAGTAAAATGGGCAACACCCCTTCCTTTGTTGTTTTCTGTCAGTGAAGCAACCAGTGTCACTTTGTTGTTTTTTCACCCAAAATAGGGCATCAAGTGAAATACATCTATCAATTCATTAACTGTTCATCTATTATTTATAGGGTTGTGTCTGTACTGCTGTATCACCTTCTACGATCTATTATGTTTGCACCCTATGTTTCTATTTTCTCTTTTCTACAGGTGTAAGTGACCACTTTGCAGGCTAAAAGTTGGGATTATTCAAAATAATAATATTATTCAATATTTACTTGTTTGCGGCTGCTAATTGACAACCATCATTTATTTAATTTGTGTCACTGTTAGGACAGCACATATCCTAAGGGAGGGAGAGGGGTTATCGTCGATGAAGAGTGATAGATACTCTGGAGAGCGAGAATTGAGATTGAGGAAATGCTCGAAGTCGCCAGCTATGGTTTGTTTGAAAAAAACTTCCAGTTCAAAGAAAAAACAAATCCCATTCCCCCCCTTCCAGTCTCTTTCTCCTCAAAACCACAGTTTCTCTTCTATGCAACATAGGTGTACTCGTTACGATCCTCTGGCGTCCTCATCAAGTATTCTCTTTCTATGAGTCCTTCTATACGCTTCTTGATAACCACAAGACTGGGGAGAAAACGCACCCGGAGCTGTTGAGTCACCTGAACACACAAAGTTGAAACATGTAAGAAAAAGGCAACGTTTAAAACAGGAGAAGACGGAAAATCAAAGCTTAACAGACTATGGGAGTTTAAAAGTGTAATGTTATCCTTTTGCCTGACAAACCTCTTTTTTTAATCACAATTATGCAGTCCGAAGAAGACTGTAGTTTTGTTTGTTGTTTGCTTTTATTGCTGCTACTTTCCCTGTCCTTTTGTTTACAGAAAAAATGGATACTTGAATTTAAATTTATTTATTATATTAGCACTTTGCCTGTCCTTGGTTTTAAATGGACAAAAACTTGATTTGTCTTTGTTTTTGTATCAATAGTAGCCTAATATACAGCAAAGTTTATTAAAAGACATTTTTGAATGAAGTATCGATGTTTATTGTCTTTATTGTCAGTCATCACATGCCGCGAACAACCTCAAGCTAAATTTAAAAGCTGATGGCTAAATAAGAGCAATTGAGAATTTGTGTGATTCATAATCCGATTAGTCGATTAATCGTTTCAATAATCGATAGATTAATCAACTATCAGAATAATCGTTAGTTGCAGCCCTATAACAGACCCAACTTCATATGATCATGTGCGTAACTTACCTCCGCCACCAGGACATTGTGCTGCATCTTCTTCCTGGACTTCATGATTCGGACAATGGCTGCCTCTATCTCATGCTTCCTGTCATCGTCCACTCTCTGCCGTGTCTCTTTCCTTTCGGGGTCTGATTCTCCTTGTTTAGCAGCAACTGAGAAAGTAGAAAACGGAGATGAGATGAGGTTTGAGGGAGAAAGGGGACAAACCTTCAATGTGCTGTTTTATATTAGCAGTCGTAGCAGTTCCATCTTACTCCAACGTCCCTGTAACATTTATGAACAGAGGATTTTACTTATCTCTGTCTGAATCACTGATATATTACACTAAAGTATTCTATGAACTAAAGCTATGCTATGAACTAAATGTGCATTTAATGCTGTACACAAGCTATTGAAACTTTAGTTATCAAATGCTTATATAATTATCACATGCTCATATTTGTGAAAATGGCAGGATGACCAAATGTTACGACAAAGAAGTAAAGAAAGAAAGAAATCCACAGCATCAGGTTTCAGATGTCCAGAAATGAAACCCTCAAACCAGAAACACATTGTGCCACAGACAGTTGTGGACAGTAGCTGAGACTTCAGCTCTCTATAGCATATGTTGTCCACAATCCTTTTCCCCACCTGTCTGTATTTTGACTCTGTACAGTTTGGAAGTAAACTGATCATTGACTGTAAACACGTGTCCGTTTTCAATCTCCTTGGACTTTGGCTCCTTGGTGAGAACCCTCTGTGTGGGTTTCCCACAGGCCAGAGACTGCAACGCCCGCACTAACTCCCGCTCGGGGATATCAGTCTCCTGCTGGATCTCCTACAGACGAGGACAGAAGCAGGGAAAAGGTTGTAAACAAGGATTGTTTTAAAACTCTGTCCTGTAGAACGACAGAGATGTTAGCCAGATAAAGGTGCTTTACTGTGCCCCCCCCCCCCCCCCCCCCCCACCTCGAAAGTGCACTTTTCTCTGTTGTTGAAGAGCATGAGGATAGTCATCTGGAAGGTGGAAACCTGCAGTATGTGCTTGCGGGTGTTTGAGCCTGTCACCTGGGCACCTCCCACACCCACTTTGGAACCATCCTCCTGCAATTGAAGAGGAAAGGAAGGTGAGTTTTGATGATGACCAATAAATATTAATAATAATAATAATAATACCAAACAATAGCATTACTGCAGTATTTTGCTTCTACCTTTTTAACAGCTCCGTAGAAAGTTGCGTTGAGGTCTGCCCCGCCCATGTGGTGCTGCAGTGTAAGCTGCCTGCCACTGTGCTTAGCGAGGTAAAACCTGGAAAACAAAGACAGGATCAAATAATATTGAGCCCCCAGTGTGTGTAGTATTAAACATGTGTGTACTTAAAGGAGTATTACCTTCTAAAGACTTCAAATGCGTGTCTAGGAGCAGGGGAGATGGTGCATTTTGGGGTTGCAGACTGTGTGGGCCAGTAGCCGCTGGTGAGGACTCTAACTATGAGGTCCACACCACTTAAGGACGCCTGAAAGAGAGAAGCATGGAGGTTACACCCAAAACAACTACAGTTTGCTTTCTGTAACATTCTGTGCTAACGAGTTAAGACTCAATTACTTTGTAGTGTCATGTTAATGTGTTTTTTTGTGCCCTGTTTAGAAAGATTGTCACTGTGCCCGACTGCCTTACCGACATGGTTTGTGTGTGTTGCCTGAACTCATCCATGGTGGTGTTGGAGATGCTCATGTCTCTGAACATTCCTTCCAGTCTTGAGGTGAACTGACAGCCACATTCTGTCTGCGAGAGGAAAAAGACAGAGAGCAATCATTTGAAACTGGCGACAGGTATTTCGACAGGGACGATATGAGCAGAGAGAGGGCAATATAATGAGGAACAGTACAAGTGATGTGCATATAAAGTGCAGCAAAAAGCTTCTCATCCTTTTACCTTGAGCTTAGAGATCATGCTCTTCTCTGAGTCGTCTGAGACACTGTTGTTGCTGAGCAGCCTGCGAGACAGGTGCTGCTTATAGTACCTTTCAAACACATCCTTCTCCTGCATGAACCTGAACAACACCATGGCCTTGTCAAGGATGTACTCCACATGCTGTTCTGTTAACTGGTCAAAGAAGACGGGGGTAAGACATGCCTAACAATTACATTTCTTGAAGGGCGTAAAAAGAAAATCATTGTAAGTCACATACCCCTTTGACTCCTTTCTTGAGCTTATCGTCGATGAAGAGTGATAGATACTCTGGAGAGCGAGTATTGAGATTGAGGAAATGCTCGAAGTCGCCAGCTATGGTTTGTTTGAAGAGTCTGTCATTGTTGAAGGACTCGAGGAGGAAACGGTCAAATCGTGTCTTCAGGTCTAGCAGGCCCTGGTGAGGAGAAAATTACAGAAAACTGATATGATCTTTGTCATCTGACAATAAAAAGTTAATGTTTTGGACTCACTGTTGAATCATCATACCTGTATATAGTCGACAGGGTTCTTGCCCTCTCCTTCTTCTGACACCAGAGCTTTGCCTTGCTCCCTCAAGTAAGAGCTCATACACTCACACATTGTTTTCAGGCCTTTTGGCACACGAGTGAACAGCTTGTACATGCATGCCAGGTCTGAGAGGGATACAGTGGGAAAAGCAATGAGAAACAAGATGAAAATGCTGGAGAAAGGCTACAGGAAGACAATAGCTTGTGGTGCAACTGCTTTTCATTTTTAAACTAGAATTAAATGCAGAACAAAACCAAGTTTTTACCGTCTAGCTTTCCATTCTTGAGCATATGGACGAGGCCCGAGTTCTCCATCTCTACAATTTTCTTCATGTGATTAGAAATTAGCTCCCGTTCCACCACCTTGACAATGTACTCTTCTGTAGACTTGTCCAAGCAGTGCAGGACTCGCTCAATTTCTTCATTGAGTCTGGCCTCTACCTTCTTTATGTAGATAATGGCACTGTTTTCAGCAAGGAACTTTTGGCTCTCCATCTGAAAAAGCAGATATAGTATGTTGTTTAATTACAAAGACTTTTAATAGAAACAAAGAGGAGTCACAAAAACCTACCACAGACTCACCTGGAAGAATTCAGCTGACATATTTAAGAAAGGGCCCTCAAAGTCCTCCTCATATACAGACCTGCCATCCAAGCCCAGAATCATTAGCATCCGGCAGGCGATTTTGATGTCACCCCTGTAATGAATGAGTGTACGACCTCCATATTAGCAATCATTAAATATAAAAATAATATCCCTTACCCTGAGGAATCCTGGAGAGAGCGTATAATTCCAAAAAATCTTTTGAACTGCGTACCTATCTACAACCTCTCCATTCCTCTCACGTGCGATCATGTCCAGTAACGTCTGTCGCAGGTGGCCTTGAATGCAGCCGTAGCGAGCCAACTGGTCCCTGAATATGATGAGGCCAAGGTTGTACACATTCTTCACATTGTTCTGTTGAACATAGACTCGGTCCTGGGAGACAAGAGAATGGGGTGAAAATGACATCAGACACTGTATGCATAGAAAGACGTACCATGGCCTAAATCGGATTGAATCTGACTCAATTACATTCACATAAATGTATGTATGTATAGAGATTTAGGACGTACAGTATGAAAATATTTAAGAATATACAGTTTATTTGGAAGGTATTTATCCATCTTGATTCATGAATTCAAGCTTTGTTTTTTTCAATGTAAAAAAATGTAATTCTATGCAGTGCAAACTACTTTTTATATTGGCTTAATATAATCGAAATGCTTTCATTATAAACTAGACAATCCCACTGACAGGTTGCAAAGCTCTCATAAGATACAAAATACAAAATAAATGACTGGCTAGTATTTGAATAATTCCCCAAAAACATACTCTTACATGCATCCCTTCGAGATGGCATAAATTGTGACGGGAGCATGGGAGATACAATATTTACCATGTCACACCGTGTCAAATATTACCTGGTTCCAAATTACAGCTGGTTATTATTCACACAAAAGATGAGAGGACATTTCTGATTCCTCATAGTTTTTCTAAATTACAATAATAAATGATGAGTTATATAAGTCTACTGGACAAATAAATAAATGCCTCCTGAGTCTGAAGAGGGGCAACTTTGAGATCAATAAAGTCCCACTGGCTGCATCTGTCTAGCTGTTCACTAGCGGTCAGCAGCCTGGTAACAACAGCTGCAGGTTGCGAGTCTGCACTAGTTTAACAACAGAAAGCCGAACTGTCCGGGGTTAAAGCAGGACAGGAAAAAGGAGACCGTTAAACAAAACAACCCCAGGGGAGCTGTGTCGTCTCTGCAATTACTGGGCCATTGTTTAACCTACACTAGTTTCTATCTCAAAGGCTTACTCACTTGCACACGACCTCAGAAACCCTTTGGACTGGTTGTGGGCTAAAGGAAATCAACTAGTCCTGCCAGTTTTTCAACTAAACAAATACCTTCAACAACAGAGGCTCATTGTTGGGCCCACAAATGAAACAGCACCTTATAATCAAAGCCCAGAAAACGATGAAGGTGAAGGCTGGTCAAAATGATGACTACTCTTCTACAGCACAGAAGTATGTTTTAACAGAGATGAGCACCATACTACACTTACAATGCCACGCAACCCAAGAGGGAAAGCTATAACTCCTAATCTGTTCTTTTTGACAGAAATTAAAAAAGAACTTTCACTGCATAGTGGTGGGGAGGACTGTTACTAATCTATAACTACTATACAATTTGCTAAGTAGGACAAAAGATGAGGCATACCCACCATGTACATGAGGATGTCTCTGATCATAACCATGGCCGTTTGATGGTCATTCCAGGCCTGATTCAGTGTTTGCAGAAAGTTATTATTTAAAGAGTTATGGACATCTTCCCGGACCTGAAAATACAAACACATCAGGTCAATGGAGGATAATGATGAGGAGATGATTGTGAGGAACCTAATTGTTAGTAAATGCGATATCCATAGGTCACTCACAGTCAACTTGTAAACGTAATGCTTGATAAAAGAGGTTTAAACTTAACATCATAAAACATCCTTTAGGTGCATTGTTTGCCTTCAATGGACAGCGTTATTTGTTTTAATCAATAAGGAATGGCAATTGTCTTGTTTTTTTTCCCTTTTCTCACGTAACAATTATTTAATCTTCTGTAAATTATCCATAAAAAGAGCAGCATTAGAGAACAATATATCTATTTACTTTGTTGATGAGGTGCTCATTGATGAGCTCCCTCAGGCCTGTGTAGAGCTTCTCTCCATGCTTGTGGAGCACCATGATGTAGGCAACCGTGTGCAGCTCCCCAAAGCTTAGCCCACTGTTGTTCTTCCTCTGGATCTCCTGGATGGCATTCTTTAGAACGTCCCAGATGTTGTCGACATTCTTCAATTCCATCGTCCTCTACAAGTGAGCACACAGATGAAGGTGTGTTTATTATTCATTTTTTTACCACATCCATGCTAAGTAGATGAGGGCAGTGATGTCAAGGCTGTCAAGACCAAAAATATTTGTCAAAATACTTTATGTCAGGTGACACCTGGATTATTCTGACTGCTGTCAAGATAATTTTGCAAAGCATGTGATAGAAATGTGATCAAGTATTTTGGCTCAGGAGCACAGGCGTTGCCCACTATATGGGTGCATTCCTTGTGAAAAGCAACACTAGCTTGACAAATCTTGTTCAAATCAAAACCTCGTTCAGTTTTTCAGATCACAGAATGAGTTTCTCTTATTTGGATCAATTCATATTCGTCTTAGAATTACATTTTCTTGTTGCAGTGAAACAGACCTTGATTATTGTTTAGGTGGCTGGTATTGCACTTGCATGTAAGCCCAACATTTGAGAGAGGATTAACACTTAACTGTTGAACTGACACCCAGCATGGGAAAACACATTTGTCTATGAAGGGTGTTGCGAGGGCTAGGAGATTAAGATTGCCCAATATCCCCACACTCCTGATCTGGCATGAGAAATTGTAAATCAGCCCAATAATCGGCAGGTGGAGTTGGCACTTGGTTATCTTGGTCCTGGGAAAGGTATGTACACAGGCCCATAGCCGGGATTAAAGCAATACTGAGGTCCAATTTCCGGGGACTGGAGGGCAGCATCCCCGGAATTTCTGGGTGGATTTCACCGATCTAAATATTCACATTTTAAGATGTTTGGAGAGCAACTATTGGATAACAGTAGCTTCCATCTGCAGCGAAGGTTTCTGTGTCTGTTCTATTTTTTCCCGCTCGCCGGGAGCGAATCGGGCCATAAACACACTGAAAATCGATTTGAAACAATATAAATGATATATTATATAAGATATAAATGATCAAATATGCGTCCCCATACATTTGATTTCCCTGCTGTTCTCCTGGAGTTTCAATTTCCCCCGATTTTTCACCCCACATGATGAAATTTCCCCATCTGCCCATCCACTGCAATCGTTATTTTGAATTATGTACTTACACATTTGTCAGTTGTGTCTTAACCGACAGACAAACACGAGCAGACAGACACAGAGACAGAGAGGGGGGGGGGGGGGGGCTTTAGGCTACATTGAACGGATACAACAACCACCGGAGAAAGCCGAATCGCGGGCTGACCGGCGCAGAGAAATGCGCTTCCGGTGTGAACAGCGTGGGCGGCTGCTCGCACGAGATTGGCCGTTTCGGGTTCGCATCCGCCCCCAGTGTGTCCCTGGCGTGAGCCTCCATTACCTGCTGCGGTGGCTGTTCTGCGGCCATTTGGCGGGTTCCCTGCCCGTTGGTGGACACGACCCGAAAAACACCGCGTTGACCAAAGATTGTATATTTACGAGAAGATGATCCACTCCACCGCCTACTCACTCACCCACCGCCCACAGACGTGGTGCTGATGATCAGACAGAGGAGCACATCCTATTTGTGCTTTGTACAAGTTCATTTTAGGCCGTTAAATCACTCCGGACCTCGGTGTCCTCAATGGTAGCTACAGCCATACATGTTCATTGACTTCTGGAGTTACCTTGGACATGTTTACTATGGTTTCGAGGCTTAGCTCTGTAGCTAACACTTTATGACAGTGTGTCATTTGCCCCAGCTGGAGTCAAACCCCAGCTGTAATAAAACACAGCTCACCACTATCATTGTCCTAATGATACTTGCAGACTGACTGCAACTTGGCTAACGTCAAGTACGCTAACACCCAGGCCTGCTTCCAGCTAGCTACCGTCTGCTCGTCTCTAACTGGAGAAGTTTTCCTACATATGCTAACATTAGTTCATGTCTGACAATGCCTCCATTGTCAAACCAAACATTTTATAAATTTGAACACACTGAACCAATAGCACAGTTCATATGCTTCGGGTTTCACATTTTGCGGCTTGGCGTCTATGGAGCCGGTGAAATACTTACAGGCGAGCCTTGTAACTTCTTCTTGGTGATGCGGGGCATGGTTAGTCCGGTCAGTTTTCGTTTCTGAAGCTGATTTAAAGACTAAATGAAAGGCAGCTGCTGGTGTTAGCTTTCTGTGCCAGGGAAACTCGGTGAACTCTTTGGGAATTGGGTGGCGTCAGTGAGTGTGCTGTGTTGTTGTCACTTACTTGCTTCGCTCTCTTCCCTGTGGGTTTTTTAGCAACAGGTGCAAACTACAGGTCTGTTTTTTGGCAGGTAGGCGAACAATCAATTTGCATTACCACCATCTAGTATCTTCTTCTTTGCTTCTATCATAGGAAGTTCAAAGGTCATGCTGTAGGGTCTACATCAAAGAAGAATTCCGATGTCGGAGTAACCTAGAAAAAAACCTTTAGAGATGCTGCATCACAATTCCATGTTTTTTTAACCTAGAATGGGCCCTTTATATTTAAATGCTATATCTTTACGTCGGGAGCAGATCCTCTACGGACGCGACCATGTTTTTTACAGTGGTCCAGACTGGACAAACTAAACACCTTTTGAGTTTTTAACTCAAGTCTAAGTAACTGAAGCCTACCACAGGTTCTCTTGTTTGGAAGGGGAGGGTGAGATGAGGGGTATTCCGCTGCAACATGCAACCTCACCACTAGATGTCACTAAATTCTACACACTGAACCCTGAAGGACAAATGAACAGAGCTCACCGAGATATGGATTTGTTGCCATGTTGGACGGAGTAAACATGCTAAGTGTTATGTATGTAGAGACTGCTGAATCAGCATCTGACCTTTTTTGCACTTGGAGAAGCCAAAAATAATCAGCTTATCATTGGGCCTTCCCATTATTACATTATCCTGTCTGCTTGGATGCCTCAGTGCACAGTATCTCTAAATGGCCTAGCCATATAGAAAAAAACTAAAAACATTTATACCTAACCTTGCACCCGCTGCTATTGTGTTTATGGATGACTGTATTTTTGCTCCTTCACGTTTCTGTCTTATCTCGCCTTGCTAGTAAGTAAATTAATCTATTTAAATTAAATTATAAATCTAAATCAAACTCCACATTTATTTCTGCCCCCAGCTCCAGTAGGATTCTGGCACTGGCCTGATGTGGAAGTTTGGATGACTGAAGAGATGTGGTGAATACAGTTTGGTGAAGATGTGGATACCAGGTGAGACACATTACAGATCATATTATTTGTGGAATTTGTCTCTTTCTTTCAATAAAAATCCAACACCAGGATTTCCTCCTGAGACATGTGTTCTTTTAATTGGCCGGTGGAAGCTTTGTTCCTTTGTTCCAAAAGGCTGCAAAAACCTTGAGCTCTCTCGTCCTGCTGGAAAGAAACATGGCATAGCTTTTGAATCTCCAGCAACTTCAGCAGATAGTTGAGAATATAATTTCCCTTAAATGACAAGGCAGTCACAGCCCTCTCTGACCAATCCGGTATGTCTCAACCTCCGTACTATATAGCATATCATTTACAGATTGTGGAGGTATACGGTCTCATAAGAGACAGCCTTTATCTTGGCTTTCCCCAAGGGACAATTTGTTGTGAACAGGTGACAACAAATAAATAAAATAAAAATTAGAACACAGTGCAATCTAAAAGCAGTGGATCATAAAAAAAATTGCAAGCACAATAAGCATTAAAACACAGAATTTAATTTGAAGGCCAACACATTTTTTAATCATATCTGTTATGTATTTATGTAACACAGAAATATATAACACACATATATATATAACAGGCCTTATGTCAGGATCACCCAAAAGTTCACATATAAGTGTTCAAGTGTATTGCATATGTGAATAGCATTGCATTGAGAACACAGTCCTCTCATCATTGATTGACAATAGTTCCAGTAGCTTTAACAGTTGATTCCTCTCTTAAGGTTAAAACAAAGAAACATTGGTTTTATTCAGAGGGCCACGAGAAATGGACAGCACAACCAAACCTGCCAACCTATTACACCAAGCCGTATACTGACCCCAACCCGTAACTAAACAGCAAATTTGTAGAAGTAGATAGTACAATTCTGTGGTAGACTATGCTAAACCAGTTGTCAGCTGATGGCTGCTGTATTACAACTGTTTGGCCAGGAGAGGGTAGTATTTAACAAAATGAAATGTATGCAGGAGCACCATTAAGTCCACAGTTGGAATTTTTTCTTTTTTGTGTCTAGGGGAGATAGACATATATTGGCCTATTATTTTAATCATAATCCCAAATCCTGATTATTAGAGTGCTCGCTCACTAATAATGTATACATTCTTAGTTACTTTTAAACATTGTCTCTGTCTCTTAGCAGTGACTATCTGCCGGATTTTTTAAAATGGGAATTTGAGGGTCAGACACCAGTAAAAATAACAACCTAGTTAAAGTTAAGGTTTTGATTTAATGAAATTTGACTTTAATTAGTATATCAGAGGTTAATTCTTTTTTTAAAAGGGACTCTGCAAAACGTTCACTTATGATGCAAATTCTATTTGTGAAACATATAAAGAAGCATTTCCAGTGGTTTGATAAAACCAGGAGAAATGGTTTAATTGTATAGATTTAAAATGTTAAGAGTGAGATGTAGTTGGGGCACTTGGCTGAAGTAAACAGAGAGGGAGGGGTGTGCGCGCAGGGCTTTGGAGACAGACGCGCAGTGAGTCGACCACTGCAAAGTGTTGAGCGCGGGACAGACTGGCTCGGGTCCACACCACCCTTCATTTGTCCAAGAGAAGACCCCAAACCTCCAGTGAGACGTTCACACTCTCATCCCAACCAATAATGTGAGAATCAGACGGAAATCAGATGCGTAAACTCACCCTCGCTTCATTGTACTCCAGTGCCGTCTACATTCAACACACTGTCCCGCAGTTTGCAGCCAGGCTACAGTAGAGGCTATCCACGCGGATTACCTGGTGTGAGATGCGGCAATGTCCCGAGGAATGTGCCCACGCGTGAACTCTTGCGGATCCGTTTGGATTTTGTCTGCGCTCATATTTGCGGTGAATGTGATCGACGTGGATGCGTACAGCTGCCATGAAGTGCGGACCGCGTTCCAGCTGCGGCAGGTCGGGCCGCTGCACCGCGTCCCGGAGACACCTGGCACAGGTGAGACCGTGCGTTTGGCTGAGGCGCACTACAGACGCAGAGGCGAAACACTTCGCTTAAACTGCACCCATTGTCTTTTCAGCAGTGACCATTTGCAAACGTTCCAGTAATGTGTTAAATAACTTTATGGCTACCTCTTTTTATTAGACTGAACTTTAATGAATATCCAGTGCGTTCAGTTATCCTTACCCAAAGCGCATGTGGATCGGTGCGCACTGTGAGTGGTCTGCTAGAAGATAAATCATATCCATTCATGTGACTGTAGAAAGAAACTGAACATCAGAGCGACACAACAGACGTTGCTGTCTTCACTTTGTTTCTCTTGTAACAAGTCATGCAAGTTGAAAAGACAATAGGATTTTGACCATTAAATATCTGTCTGGTGTTGTGTATTGGAATGTTATTGGTTATAATATGTAAATATGTATGTCAAATAATCTTATGTGAAGTGTGTCTTACTATGTTTCTGATTTGTTTTTCTCTCCCAAAACATGCCTCTATAAATGAGTATGTAATATTGCACATTTAAATCAGCCAATGTGCATCTCCCTGATCTGTTGGGTTTAAAACATCAGAGCCTGTAGATTTTCTCCACTGTTTGCAGCTTCACATACCACCCAGCTGCTTATCATATGTGGGGTGTTTGGAGAGATTAAACAATTATTTTGCAAATTTCTTTTGGCAGTGAAGGGGTCCAGCACATTCACAAGCCGCTGAGACAGGGTTTTAGAGCTAGAGCAAGTCTGGTGTGACTCAGGGCTCCCATATGGTTTAATCTGTGTGGATAAAGAGGCTATAGTACGTCTCCAGAATTTGGGGGAGTGATTGATTTGCAATCTGCCGATTGATTTGACCACAAACTCTTTTTGGCCCTATGTCTCTAGATACTTGGGGCAGCGAGCCCTCCTACATGTACTCTGGGCCGCAGAATTTTGCAATTGTTGAGACTCTCACAGAAGGGCAGAGTCTTTTGGCAAATCTGCCGTCATGGCTCCCCAGATTTTCCCTGTCTGTACTCAGATTTTTGTCAAAATTATGCTTGAAAGCAGCTTCAAATGCCTGGACGGTTTTGTGGTATGTTGTTTCTTTTTGCACTCTGAGGAAAAGTTATAAGGATAAACACTGGTGCCAAATCTGTTTTGGAGGCAAAACACATTTTGAGCGGCTTTAGGCTTTGGTTCAACTATTCTAGCTTTGCTTGAAAGTTTTTCTGCAAGCAAGACACTTCAGTTTTAACTCATCGTCATGTTTCTTCTCTGTGGAGCTATTTCAGTTTACATATACAGTGAATTTGAACTAAAAAAAACAAGGCTATTTAGTGGACATCATTATATTTTTACTCATATGTTAAAATCTTTTAAAAGTGACTATATTTATTTTCATTTATTGGGAAGCTTTTGATCTTGGGGGTGTCTAAGAGGGATTTTCCTTGTGAATACCTAAATACTAGTAGATATGTAATGTACAACTATCCTTACCACCACAGACCACAATCCTGAGTGTCATATGCAGGTCGGCGGCAGCTTGAGTATCACCAGTCTGCGTCTGCATGGTAGGAGAAGAGCAATAGCTGAGTGGGAAACATACCTAGAGGTGCATCCAAACCACTTGATATGTTTGTTTAGCAGGATGTCACTACTAGCAACAGAGGAGGTCAGGTTCATTACAAGCAGAAGTTTAGAGTCCGCTCTTAAAGACAACGGAGGGACCTTGGTCTTATGAGGATGTCAGCAGTCTGGAGCCAGGCTTGCGTGACAAGCTAGTCAGCAATGCATTGGCAGAAGCTACATATGCGTATCTCAGTCTGCGATCACAGCTGTTAATGAGCATGTTAGCTAACAGTGAGCAAAGAGAAGCATATGAGACACGACAGTCTTTTCCTTTAACGAATTTGCTTTCCCCACCTTTAACCTCCCATTCATGAGACATACCATCCCCCTATAACAGTTTTGGAAAATTATGCGAACATAATCCAGATGCGGACTGTGGCTCCTTGGTTCTGAACTATTAATTGACATACATAATTTGTTTGTTTAAAAGGTTTGGTGAAGTGCATATTTGTGCAGTTACCCTCCACCACCTCTCTGCTGCTCTTTCCCTTCACAGCTAATCAAACATTCATCAGTACATTTTGGGCCTCTATTTTATTTTGCTTTTTATTTGTACTTGTCCTAGAGAGGCTGTTTTGGGTCAGGCACAATCTTGTCATCAAAGCAACCAATGGAAGTGGGCGTCAGAGCGGGAGATTTGGTGTATACATGTGTGTGTGTACACAATTATGCTACTCTGCTTCAGCTCTCAGATCAATTGCCAACAAAAGCAAGTCTCGAAATTTGAAGTGGCAAACCTTCAGCCCTTTTCAGAGTTTGATGTTTGTATTAGGATACAGTGCTGCGTTTCATTCATGTGTGGTGACCTGATTTCTCACTAACCTCCAGGAGTGTGGCAGCGGGGAACTCATGAACCGGCCAGTTGGCAATGATTTTAACTATTTATACTTTTACATTACAGATATTTTGGTGCATTATCTCTTTCTAAATAATTCTGGTTTTCAAATAGTTGGTGCCTTATGATTATCAACAGATTCGTAATCTCATGATTTTGAGGAGAACTCAAGTTGCAATTGCTCAGTGTCATGTATAAATCCCTCCCTCCAGCTAAGGGGAATGGAACTTATAATGTCAAGTGCTTAAGCTTTGCTTATGAGTGACTTCTAAAAAGAGCATTTTACCATTATTACTTTGTAGTAGATTATCAAATACCAAATACTTTGTTTTGCACTGGTTTAATGTTTGTTTGCAGCAGTGCCACAGTTTAGAAAGAGCGACATTATCTCCATGCCAGATCCAGCATCAAGGGAACTTAGATAATCAGTGACGTGATTTTGCTTATCCTGTGATTATTTTCTAGAGTTATGACCACTTTGGAGCTGTGGTACCCAGCCAAACGCTCGATATTGAGATTACCCCAGGGTGCTGAAATAGCCCTCTGGAGATAGATCGTTTGGATAGCAGACTGTTAGCAGTGCTGTGTGCACAGACTCACTACTTCCACAGTTGGCTTATTGGATAACGTCCTCAGATATGATCAACCCATTTAACAGCTCAGTAAAAATGATCTGATTGAGCAGAGCTTATCTGATTATACATACCACACACACAACCCTTTTCTTCATCTCATTGCTTTACTGCCATCCTCTGATTTACTGAGTCATTAACAGCTATTTGAGAGTGATAGAGACAGTGTCTTATATCTTTTATACAAGGCAGCAGGGTCATGTGTTAATAGCAAGGGAGTGTGTTACCATGTGTCGCCACATCCTTAACCAGTTGTGGCGTCAAAAGCCTTGGCAAGCTCTCAAAGCTTAACATGGTCTTTGATTGGCGATGGTTATTTTGAGTCCCCTGATTTTAGTCGGCCTTTGGTCACTGAGATGCCATACACACAGTGCACACACCTACTCCATACACACTCAAAATCATTAAGCATCTAGGATTTCTTTTCCTGGCCATCTCTCAAACACCCACTTCAATCTAATGCAAAATTCACATGTGAACTTCTGGAGTGAGTTTTGTCAAACTGGAACAATTTGAAAAAAGACACAATGGATTAAAGTAACAAGATACAGTAAGGGCGAACTGAGGAGCACTAAAGAAGCAGATTCCCCTCTATGAGTCTCCACACAACATGTCTTATTAGATTTTAGTCTGTGAGTCTATCTTGTCTTTAAGTTGATTGTGTGCGACCTTACCTTTCTAGTTTGCTACTGTGATCGAGGCAGATGCGATTTTACGAGGTTAGCAGACTGCCAAGTCTATCCTCTCACCCTCCAATGATTCAAGCGTCTAGAAAAGATGAATCATCTAATGCTCTAGGAATAGAAACAGTACATGAGAGAAGATGTGGTCTCTGAGAAGGAGTTTGGAATACTTTATCTTAAATGGTAACATGATTGCTCTGCCAGATTGTGGTTGAGCACCCATCTGATATAATGCTGCATCAACAGGTGTGCATCTATCAACCAGCCTCTCGTTTTTCTCTTTAAGATCTGTCTGACCAGCACCTGCCTTGTGGTCTGGCGTTTGACTCCGTGCCAATCACTCTGCTCCTGGGTCTGGGGAAGCTAAACATTCCGTTAAGGTTTTAAGGTTGTCCAAAAAAGTAGGCAGGCAGCAAAGACCCTTTGAGTTGTGTTTTCATTCAATGTTGTCCATCCAAAGCACAGCAAATCTGTATAGAGTAAATATCCTGTATGTTCAGTGGATCTCAGAGCTTCAAAGGAACTGGCTTCCTGAGGCAGGAGAAGGGTAAATGCATTAATTGCTTAGTTTCTGACAAAGTTATTCTTGTTCTCAGAAAAAATATCAAAACAGCCGCATCAGGAAACCGCAACCCTAGTCCATTAACACATTCAATATGCTTTAATATGGCAAAAATACTGCAGAGGTATTTGTCACCTGAGAAGATTTAAGGGAATTAGGATTCAGAGTTGACATCTACTCTGGAGAGCAAAGTGTGTTATGCTTTAACCTGGCAGGATGACTAGCATACATACTGGCACTAATTACAGAAGAACCAGTAGAGTTCAGTCTTCTTGGTCTGTTGGAATTTGTGGTATTGAGTTATATTCCAGAGTTGAGAGAGTGCAATTAGAAGACTAGGCAAAGTAGCATTTACAATTCATGAGAAATTAGAAATTTGTACAACAAAAGGACCATAGCAAAATGCTGTATATCATACTGCAGTCCAACAAACTGTATGCTCATATTCTACAAATGTCCATTATATCCACAACTTGCTGGATTGAACTTTGAACTTGTCAGTGCAATTTATTTCTCCCGATCTCATGATTGAAGAAGCATTGTGAAGGTCACTGAAAATTCCTCTTGTGGAAAGGATAGCAGCCCAATTTCTAAGAGCTCAAAGCACAGACAGACCAAACTAAAGAAAATGAAATTAATTAAAAACGCATGACCACAGAAGTCGCCTGTGGGGGAAGCCAGCAAGCTGCCTGTGAAGTACTTACATGGTCGAGGCTGGAGAAATGGTTCATACAAAGACTCAAGTGCTTCACCACTTACAGGTTTATAGAAGAGTGGCAAAGAGAAGAGTTAACTCTGATGACATCAAGCCCAAATAAAGTCAAACCTTTGCATGAACAATTCAAAAATGACACGTTGATGTCCTTGTAGTCAGGTCAGAAATATTCCAATCATCTCACCAAAAATGGCAGATTTGGTTGTTTGAGTGTGATGGTCATCAAGTGACTTTAAGAGTGTCAGTATTTTATAAGGAATCATGTAGGAAAAATGGTCATGATGTTCAAATTTTGGTGAGAAACGATGCAAATTTTTTTAATTTGTTGATATTTTGTTTTGTGTTGACATTACACTGACTTTTAAAACTACCATTACATCCAATGCTTTCATTTGATTAAACAATATAGACTAAAAAAGTTGATTGGGATGTCAAAGTCTTTTATACGTGTGTAGTTGTTGTATACAATGGGCGTATAGTTGAACAATAGACATTACTCGAAGGGAAGGCAGCCAGATATTAATAGTGACTATATGTCCTAAACTTAAATGACTCAGAGTGATCTTTGGAAGAATGCGTCCATGAGTCCTTAACGCATATTTTATTTTACCCTTAAGAAAGAAGCCACTGAGTAGCAGTTTATTAATATCCCGTATGTAAAATATTATAAAAGACACAAAGAACAGACTCATCAGTTCCTTTGCTGTTGGACAGACAAGCAGTGACATGGCTTCTAATGATTCGAGAAGGTGGCCTGGTATATTCGTGACACAGTCAGACTGTCCTGACTGCTGTGGTGGTTTTAACAGCCAAAGTATTTCTGAGTATCACTTACTCCATGCAGCTACTCGCAAGGGACGGTGAGCTAGGCTGGATTCCACTGTGAGTCCCTGGATATTAGTTTCATATCACAGATAACACACAAACACAAAGGAGAGAACGCGCCTGCCAGTGAAGTGAACGGGGTCAGGGGCAGAAGTGGAGAGAGGACAGTCACCAAATATGGAGATAGGACAACCCTAAAGCAGAACCAAAACTGTTTATCGTGCTTTCAAAAGTCAATCAATATTTTACAAGAGGGAGACCTTTCTCATTCAAAGGGGTTGTAAGAAATGGCACTAAAATATCTACTTGAGTTTCATATTTAGATCAAAACTTCACAGGTTGGACTTGTTGTCTTGGGTAAAATGATCAATAAATCAGCTTCTTTAATCTCCACAATGATGAGGTCCCACCTGTGACGTCATCGATTTTGGAAATCAAAATTATGCTTTGTTGGACATACAGTAGATTAGTTGTTGCAGACAACCAGTATATTTTATAGTCAGTACTGCATAGTTACACTTACCCAGTAAAAAGCAGTGGGAATGCCCATTATTGCTTGATGACTTCTGCTGGTTGGTATCGTGGTGTTCTGCGTTCTGTGACATACTTTCATAAGAAGAGATCCATTTTAAAAAGGTTCGTATCATCACATTTAACTAAAGGTTGAGGGAGACTGCAGGCAATATGCACGTGTTTATGACCTGGACCAAAACCATAAAATCTGAACTCACAAACACATTTTTGTTTCTTTCCTTACTGATCGGTCTTACATTGGACAATCTCACTAACGTGCCCCCTGATTTAAGTGTCCATGCTAATGTTTGTTTTTAAATTGTATGATGAAATAGATTGGGATTCCCATATCGCAGTAATAAAAAAATTGGTTGGAAAATAGCAATGTAAACTCAAAACTAAAGTGTTGCATTTAAAAAAAGTTGAGTATAGGACTCTGCTGAAAAGTTGTAGATGAAAAGATTGGACTGTTAACAGAGATAGAGGTAATGAGCTGGAAGGGGCAGGACAGCCAGTTATGACTTCACTCCTCTGGCTCTGGGACGGGAACAAATGGAGCCTCGCTGGGTAATTAAGAGACACCCAGGCCTCAGTAGGATATGCCAGGCAAATGGGAGAGAGGAGGCAGAAAGGGAAAGAGGGATTGAGAATGCAACCCTATTGTGTTTCATGGAGGGATTTGGACAGTGAGGCACTGGTCTTGCAGTCTGTCCTAAGGCCATGCTTCAGGCTCTGGTTACAACACCTGCCTCCAACCACCCCATTCAGCCCTTCCCCCTGTAAAATGAGTTATCATATCAGACTTCTGCATTGTGGAAATGCCCCTGTACATGTGAATTTGTGCAAGGAAATATGTGGAAAGGACAGTTTTAATAGCTCATGCTAATTGTGACCAGTCTCTGTGATGTCATGACAGTGTTTCTATATGCGGTGATGGTGAGAGGCAGGTGACGCTGGCAGGACCGGGTGGACTCTGATTCAGCTGATGTAATTGTGCCTGATTGAGATGTTCTTTGGATCATAGTATTTGCAGTTAGGTCACTGCCTTCATGTGGTTGTTATGAACCGCTGTGGTATTGCTAATGAGAAGAGATGATTTCACACAAATGACTGCGGGTGTGTGGGTGAAAATGCATGTGTTAAGAAAAGCAAGTTTTGAATTTCCACATTTCAAAAATAAGTGTATGGATGTTTTTGTGTTTTTTCATGCAACATGGAGTGTAAATACATGTAGAAATAAATGTTTTGACGACATGTGTACAATTGTCTGAGCCAGAAGATATTTATATATATATAGCACAGACATTATTTATAGCAGGAAACGTGGATGAATTCTTGGTCTACTTTCTCACCCTCCCATGGTGTCTCTTGTGTCTCCCAATTGAGTTATGGCCTGCCTGTCTATATATTAATATAAACACACACACACACATATATGTTTGTTTGCATATATTTATATATGATGTATTTCCCTTCTATTTCCTGCATGTGATATGTTTTATGTGTTACCAATGACTTAAAAAAAAGAGACTGTTGACAACTATTAAACATATGTAATTTATTTATTAAATATGTGTCTCTGTCTGCTTTTCTAGATGTGGATCTGTTGATTTGCAAGCACCAGGGTCCATCGTGCTGCACCCGGAAAATGGAGGAGAGCTACCAGTTTGCTGTAAAACGAGAAACCCTTCACAACATTCACTCCTACAGCTACGAGCTTGAACATCTCATCTCCGGCCACTCAGATGCCTTCCAGGGTAAGAGCCAGCACAAAGGGGCCAAGCTGGGGTTGGATGGGCCTGGCCTCAACTACTGGGTGGTTATTGATGGAGCGGAAAGAGATGTTGGGATTCCATGGTTTGTCTCTTAGTTATCTGGTGTTTACTGTATCTACCACTGCATGGGAATGACACCACAGGATCCTGACTTGACCCAGCTCCTTGCTCACTTAAAACTGAACTCATACCCTGTACTTCAGTAGCAATAAAAACAAAAAACAAACAAAAAACGTTGTGTTTATTTTCTAGCTTGCAAAGAATATTTATTTGTCCAGTATTTTGGTCAAAAAGGTTTTAGTTCTCTAGGGTCACGGTAGCTAGTGGGCAGACAAGTGTGCAACTCACAAAATGGGCATGCATTTACTCCCCCTCCCTTCTCCTGTGGGTTTGGCAGCAGCAGAACTGTGGAGAGGGATTGCTGAGGGTAGACAGGAAAAGAGGGCATAGAGGCCGTTTTCAGCCTCTGGTGTTTGGTGAAAGATCGTCTGCTTTGTCATTATCTGATCCTGTTCTCAAGACAGCAGAGCAATTATCGGAACCATTAAAAAAAGATACAGTGTTTCTGCAGGGTCAAACAATCGGTGCAAGGTTGGGTGTTTATTTTTGGATATACATATTTTTTTTAATTGCAATAGTCTGGTCAGTTCAGATGTCTGCGTTCCGGAAAAACAAAGCTCCTCCGTACATATGAACCTCGTTTCGGAAAGGTCTCGCCTGCCAAAGAAGTGCTACACCCAACCGAATCAAACAATTGACTAGTTGCCCAAGCTTGTCCTCCCTCTTCCTATTGTAATTGCAGTGTCTTTCAAATTAAAATATTTCCGAAACAGACCATGTTTTTCCTTCCCAGAACCTCCAACACAATCCCACAGGGTTGGAAACATGCTTTGGATGGTTTCAGTGTCACTGGAATACCAGTACTCTGCAATTAGCTTTACAAGACAACAGGCTGCTTGGATGCTATGTCGGCCAAGTTTTATGTTATGATGGATGCAAGAACACTACTGGACTGGCAGACCAATATGAAAAAGTCTCATCATATGTGAAAACGTGGTGTGATAAAAAAAACAGTCATGGAAAATGAAGCAACTTCAGACCTTCTTGTCATGTAAATGAATATTGTCGTAGTTAACTTGTAAATGTCATAATAACAGGATATATAAATGTCACAACATTTTCCTTCTAATACAATAGAAACGACACATGACATTTCAGTTCCTTCAAAACTATGTAGACATAGTTAGGGAGAGAAGTCCCTCTTACAGCTGTTTCACAAGCGGGTTACGTGAATATAAGTAACTGTGTTTGAACAGTGTTCCTGGTATTCGTCCTTTGCATCACTATTAGGATCTTTCCCTCCTTACCTCATGTCTGAGCGTGTCTGGAGAATGAAGATCAGGTGTTCCACATATCCAGAAAAGGTCAAGATGGAAAATAACAATGGAATAACAATAGAAACTGGGCTATGGTGGTGCCGAAAATGATGATGTCATTAGCCCTCAATTTGCAAGGCCATCTAAGGACAGTCTCTGTGCTGTCTGAGTGCCTTGGGTGGAATGTGAAGTAGCAAGTGGCTCATACCACATGAAGTAATGAGAATATGATTTTGGCTGATACTATTGGTACTGTTATTCACACACTGGATGGTGGGAGATTGTTTGTGGGTAGCTCTATTCTCCTGCCCCTTATGGTTTATATTGTATCCATCTAATTGCACCACATGCAGTTCACCACCAAGGCACTCGTCTTGTGCTGTTAATCTGCAGTTTTTGTTGGATAATTCCTTCATTGTGTGGCCGTATTGCAAATTTTACAGGATTGTGTGTGTGTTTCCTTTATGCTATGTGGCTTTTATTGTTCTAACTCAAAATCGCTGTGCTTATTGTAAAGGTTTAGCCTGAAGCAAGTCCCCAGAACATGAATGTTGCCTGTGTGTATTTTCTTTGGCTTTCCTCTGTTTTGACAACCCTTAAGGCCTTGATGTGCTTTGTCATGTGTGGGAGTTGTGTATGAGATGAGTAGGACCCCATATACACAGACTGCATTTATGAATGCAAGGTCTTTTTTGCCAATGTTTCTGACACTATGAATACAAATGAAAAGGTTCAAATTTATACCGTAATACCAAAGCTTTCTAGGAAAACTGAACCGATTAGCCTTTGAGATTCTCCAAAAATCTTCTTCTGTCACACTCTAAACCCTGCAGGCAAGTTCCTTGTTTTATGTAACAACCTCCTTCCTGCTCAGTATCCTCTTCTACCATTCAACCTCTCCCAAATATACTCTCAGATACACCCAGGCCAACCCCTCTGGTCCCTTCTCTCACCACCAGCACACAAACACAGACTCTCCTAATCCATGCCATTGTTGATAGGTAATGAGTGTTGGGGCATAATGGTCGGGAGGTGTCAACGACAGAACCCAGTCTAAGCTGGACCAGGCTAAGTTTGGACAGCTTAAAGCTGCCATCAAGGGCTTTGGCTTGTCAGACTGCTATAGCCAATCAGATCTGGTGCAATCTGACTGGATGGCCACCTTTCTGAGGCCTCCTAATTGGCTGAGAGAGAGGTTAACAGATCGATCGGCCACTAGTATGTGTTTATGTGGGTTTTTTTGCCTTATTTACTCTGTTAAAAGTTAGAATCATCAAGTTAGAGGAAGCACTTAAGTCAGTTACACCAAGATTACTTATTTGTCCCTCTATGCAGCCGTCACTTGGTTGGCAAATTGTTGCACAGGCGATCCAATGTGTCTGTGTGTGTGTGTGTGTGTATGTGTGTGTGTGTGTGTGTGTGGCAAACAGGTGGAGATGATGAGCAAGGGAGAAATTATCTGGGTATATGGTCACACTACTGGGAAGCAGATGTCAAGAAAATGCTGACACTTTTGATTACCAGTGTCACTGATATGATGGGATATGGGCCACAGCTAAAGGCCATGACATCTGTGTTTGTGTGGGTTGGTTGTAAGTGTGTGTGTGTGTGTGTTCATGTGTCTGTAATGCTGGCATTTGAGTGTTTAGTACATGTGCATCTTGATGGTTGTATATGTGTACCAAAGACATGTGAGCATGCACAGTATTTACCACCCTTGTAAGTCACCGTGACCACCTCAAGGCTCATGTTGTCCTCACAAGAGTTGACAAATGCTTTTCAGGGGAATGTATTCTCCTGCCCTGGATAGCACTCTATCATCAATGAAAGTGCCTTGCATTTAAAAGTAATGGTGTCCTTCAATGAAGGGACGAGGACCACACAAGAGAGAAAGCGAGAAAGATAGAGAAAGAGGCCGAGGCAGGGGCTGTGCTTTTCCTCGATGAGGTGATATAATGAACTCTCTAGACCCCCCTGTCCTGAGAGACAGCATGTGCATGAGCGTATGCAAGAGACATTACTACAACCTGTTTGCGAAGGGATACTTGAGGGGGTTTGCTGTTAATGCCAGGCTGCAGAAAGAGAGGGATCAGAGAAATGGGCTTTGCTTAAGAAAGACCAAGAAATAGGCCTAACAGACTATGTACCTTGATGGTGCATCTTCCCCTGTGACTCTTTGTCTCCCTTGGCTCTCGCAGGTGGTTGAGTACGACCGATTGTCTCTTTCCGACCCTTGGGAATTTGTAGCCTCCCAGATCACGCCTGTTGTTGTTCGTGCCCCAACCCTCCAGTGATTTTACATTTCCCCTCAAGGCAGAGACTCACAATGATATCCAGCCCTAAAGCCTTGCAGTTCAGAAGACACATCAAATTAAACTGTTGAAAATTCCTTGCGTTCTTCACTTTGACTCTCAGGATCATCTTGGGTGGGTCACAGAAAAGTCGACATAAAAGCATCAGTGCATTTATTAAATAGTGATGATTAATACGTGTCTATGTCTCCAATTTGTGTAAGCATGTCTCGGCATGTGTGTGAAAGTGATTGCACTGATGAATCATGGCTGGGCTCCTATCTTCACTCCTCCATCAGACAGGCCCCTCTATCTATAATACGATCTCTCTGCATTTGTCTGGAAGTTGTCTTACTCATTTAGCCTGTGATCTTCTTAGCCTTTCCTTTCTCACATCATTTTTTTTCCCTCTCACTTTATGTCTGCATGTATTTTCCTCTGCAGATGTTTTGACCGACAGTGTTATTGCTCTAGAGGCTGATGCTTGGACACAGGATGACATTGCTCGGCACCATGAGCTCATGCTTAAATTAGGGAGGATATCCGGAATCCATCCCTACACGTCCCATTTAATCATACAGGGCGGAGGAGAAACGTGTTTATCTACCTAATAGTCGAGCAAATACATCGTGAGAGAAAGTGTGTGTGTGTGTCTCTTAAGCATGGCTGTATTTTAACGATACGCCTTTCTCCTCTCCTGAGTAGACATGACACATGTGGGCAGGATGCTTTTCCCTCAGAGTTTGCAGCACTCAGGCTCACTGGGGAAAAGAAGGAAAGAACAAAGGGAACAAGGGGAGGAGTGATGGGGAAAAGCTCAAAGCCTCTCGCAACCATAAAGTCACACTCAAAGCTTCTCTAATTACTTCTGCTTTTCATCTGCACCTCTCACCTCCGCATGAATGTGTGAGAAGTGTGAGAAGTCAGAGGAGCAGGGAGTCGGGCCTAGAAACTGCGGAGAGAGAAGTGGAGATGGAGGAAGGGCTCGTGGTGAAAGCTGAATTTCAGTGAAAGTGTCCACAGGTGTGTTTTAATGCAGTTCTGTCAGGTCTATGCAGCCATGCAGAGATTCAACAGGTTTCTTCCCAGTGGAATCACACCTCCCTGCTGCTCACCGTTCATCCTCTCTCTGCCTGGGTGTCTCTCTCTGTCTGTGGTCCGTGCTTTGTCAGCAGTGGTTGCTTAACAAGAGCATGCTGGGTCTCGGCAGGCAATATGCCAACAGCTTGCTTGCTGGCATGTGCTCTACAGGGAACCCTCGTGTCTCAAAGATAACTCAGCTGCCAAATGTGCACGCCGCAGAAATTCTTCCCTACTATTTTCTTCACCCCAAAAATCTCCTTTTGTTATTCTTCGTCATTGTTATTCTGCTCCCCAACAGCCCCAGTCCTCCTCACCAACCATCCATACTTCCCAGTATCACATCTAGTGCCTACACAAATACAAGCTCTGTGTAGATAAAGCCGTGCCATGGCTCCGCATCCATAATTTGACACAATAGCATTAAATAAATCGGAGATAAATACTTGTATTAATTCCTCGCCAACACAATTTTCTCTGACATGGAATAATGTTTTGACACAACTTTCCAAATACTGTTTCTGACTTTGCCTTTCAGCTATAGCCTCAACAAACACTCTTGGTGTAGACTAAGCTTCATCCGTCTCGTGTGATGACAATAAGCCTGATGTCCAGGAAGTTTCTTGGTAATCAGACAAAGTCGCATCTCCGGGGGCTTGCTCTCTGTCACAAGAGAATTTAGCTTTTCTGGAACACAATCTGTCTGGGTGGCTGATGGGATTTGCACTCGAAACGCTGCTGATTGGTCCAGCCTGGCTCTTCCTGTGTCCTGTCTGACTCCGCTGCACCGTTCCTTTGCAGACTGATTCCAAAGCCATAAAATGTGTGTGTGTGTGTGTGTGTGTGTGTGTGTGCGAGAGAGTGAGATAAATATCTGTGTGGAGACGTGATGGTATAGCAGCTGTCAGTCAAAATTCTTTTCAGAAAATGTCCACAACCTACAAATTCCCAAGCTTTTATTCAGTTTAATGAACGGAAACATAAAGATTTTGGCCAAAATAAGGTCATTCAGGGAGAAAGAAAAAAAGAATTGGTGAGACTTAGCATGAGAGAGAAAGGAGTAGGACATTACAAATTGACTTGCAATGCCTGTGAACGAGCGCTGCTTCCACTTGATGCCTGTGGGAGTTCAGGGTGTGTGCCTAATATGTGCTTTTAATGCATAAGTGGAAGCACGTCTGATGTACATGTCTCCGTGTTGTGACTCACACTGTTGCCTCAGCTCAAAGTCGGTCCGAATTGGCTGTGTTCCTCCCACCTCTCGCTACCAGCTCACGTCGTCACTCCTCCATTCAAGTCAGCTCACTTTCCTTTCATTACGCCCTGTGTTGGACAGTGCTCTCCTTCTCGCCTCTGCGGCTCCTCGCACACCATTAAGGAGTCCCCGCGGAAGACTTCATTCACTAATCCGCCAGTCTTTCAATCTGTTGTATTCCAGAGGAGGAGGTCCAATGAAGGAAATAAACGGTTGCGCAGAATGTTGATCTGACCCAACGCAGCCTTGTCCTGTTATTTTGATCCGTGACTCTATTTGATGTATTGTCTGACCAAAATGAATAGAAGGTGAACATGGATGTGCTCCACCACCACAGAGTCCATCACTGGCAAATTTTGAATACCTCATTTGGTTTCAGTAATAATAATTATAATAACTTTAGTTGTACAGCGCTTATCTAAACAAAAGGTTACACAGCGCTTCACAAAATAAATGGCAAAAAAAACCCCCAAAAAGGTAAAAATAAAAGTTCTTTAATTCAACTTTAAGAGCCAAATCATAACATATTAAGGTCGAAACCTTAAAATAATTGACATTAACTGGAAGAAAGCTCTTGCAGAACCAGACACAGTGTGAGCAGGCGGCCGTCTGCCTCAACCGGTTGGGTGAGCGTAGAATATGGGGAGGAGGAGAGGAGAGGTGGGTGGAAAAGAGGGGAGAGAAGAGAGGGAGAGAAGGGGAGGGGAGGAGAGATAGGACAGAAGAGACCAGGAACAGTTGTGTAAACCATCATGTCTCAGCTCTGTCGGACTGGTTGTTATAATGAAAATAATAATCTTCAGTTGTGCCAAAGCGTCATCAGGTGTTTCGGCTTTGATTTGCAACAGAGTTAAAAGCGAACCGGAGGGAACGCTGAGGTAAATCTGACTGTCTACTGGCTTGTGTAGCAGTACCACAAAGCCATGTGGCCCGCTCACTAGATCAAACACCATTACCTCTACGTAGGGCAGAGTCAATCGCTGACCCATTAAAGAAACTACATAAAATATAGATAAAAAGGAATAAAAGGAATCCAAACGACACAGTAGCACCAGAGTTACAAGTTACGTTACAAATCACAATAATATGTTGGAATATGTCCTTCACAAATATTTGTATACATTTATCTCGATTACGTAGTGTTTTTCATTTGATTTAACTCACACCACTCAACAGACCAACGTTTTTTTTGTGTGGTTTTTTAATGGCATAAGCTTGAAGGCTTAGGCCTCATCAAAGAGCCTTTTTGACCCATAATTGAAGCAATGTACAACTGACCCTCTCTATGCTGAAGCTGAAAATGAAAACAGGGGCCACACTTGCTAAGAAAAGTGGAAAGTTCTTCATCAGAGCTCCCTTTCATCCCGGATTCCTTTCACACCTGAGAATGCGTTCAAGGGCCTGTTCTGTGTTAATCTTTTGTTAGCTTAAATGTTTCCTTTCCTCCTTCAGTGAAAATCTGGACTCCAGTCCCTTTTCTCTGAGCCGTCTCCTTGTCATCATCAGGTTCTACTTAATATTATAGGTTACTAGTTTGACAAGGCTGTTTTGTTCATCACAAAGCTACACTGTCCATCAGTGAAGCCAGGTTTTGGGAGAAAGTGCCTCCAGTCATTCAGATTAAGTTGATATTTTCGTCTGCAGCTGAATTGCTGTTGCACGGAATTACTTTCTTAATTCTTTCTTTCTTGTTCTTTTTTGGACGCGCATGCAGCAATCAGTGTTTATTAATCACCGTGGTCTAGGGATGAAGTATTTCAGTATAACTGTTGAGCAATTTCTAGTAGAGGCAGCAGTATCCGCACAAAGCACAGCCACACAAACCTCTCACTTGGACAATAAATGGACATGGACAATAAATACAATTTAAAAGACTTAAATTCACATAAAAAAGTTACGACATAAACACAAGGGGGTCCTCAATAAATTTAAATCACAGTCTCAATTATTTGAAAGGCCAATAGCAGCTGGGACAATGAATTTCTGTATTTGTCCTCCATAGAAACAAACTGTATCAGCGGCCAGACAGACACAGATAAATCTGGGGTCAGCCAGTGCTGCACTGGCTGTCCGTGCTGGAACACTTCTTGTGAGTCAGAAGTCATTCCTGTGCCTCTGACATTCATTGGATTGCAGCTTTGTGTAGTTACCAATGGATGTTTTTGAATGTATGACACACACCAGGACTGCACCATATCAAAAGTAACACATGATTTATGTACCAATAAACACAAGAGAAAGGGGTGGTGTATACAGACCATAGACCTGTGGCCCCGTTTAATGCTTAGGACCAGAGGTGCTGTCCATCAGCCTGTCAACAGTCTGCCCCCAGGCTGGCCCTCCACGTCTCCCCTTTATGGTAACAGCCATTTGAACAGCCTTCCCTCACTCCCTCCCCTGCTCTCCCCCTTAGCCCTCACCCCACTACCCCCGCTCAGTTTCCTCTGTCCCTGTCCCTCTCTCGTCTGCTCGTTCCTCTGCCTTCGATCATGTTTCCCCACTTTGGCCCGAGCTGCGATCTCCCCCACCCCACCCACCACCACTACATTACTGCCCAGTGCACGTCGAATGCCCTGGCATCCGTGGAATTGTTTATGTTTCAGAGTTTTGATATGGCCTGGGCTGCCTTTTTAATTACCGGGGACACTGATGGAGAGATGAGGAGCTTCTAAGCCCCTCTCCTCCTCATCCTTAAACTCCTCCTGTGTGCCCTCTCAAGCTAATCGTCCCACCTGTTAGCCCCCTGATCGGAAAAGACAAGCAAATTAGGATTTGGGCTTGGGTTAGCTGGACTATGTTCACAACCATACATATAGGTTTTCTAAGTGGATTGTGGAGTTTGTCTGCAGCTCTCCCAGTTCTTGCAGCTCAACTTTGTCCAACAGATGAGTCATGCTCCCACTTTAGAAGCATGATTTTGCCACATGAGTACGACAAATCAACAGATTGATTGATTAATTGACTTATTAATAGTTTATTACCGTTAAACTGTCTGCTGAAAGGTTAGAGGCTGTGAGAGTGTATGACATTGCAGCTCTCCTCTGTAACCTAAGTTGACTAGTGCTGTGCAGGAGATGGGCCTATGTACAGTACTAATTAAAACAAGGATATGTAATCTACACACGTGTCACTATGTCACATATCTTTGTGGGTGACGTGCTGAAAACCAAGCCTACGGTGGGATTAAAATTCTTTGCTGAGAAGATGGTTGGTCAGGTCTGGTCGGGACTGATGCCAAGATAGGAAATGGCCCACAGCTCCATGGTATGAGAACAGTGTCTCCTACCTCATTATCACAATATTACGGCATCTCCGAGCACATGCAACCACACACACACACACACACACACACACACACACACACACACACACACACACACACACACACACACACACACACACACACACACACACACACACACACACACACTTCTATAGGCACATATGTACATACTTAAAAATACAGACATACAATACACTGACTCATGCTTGCACTCACTTAAAATATGCAGTCTCGCTTATGACAAATATTTAAATGCATTTGTATATTTAACTCAGGGCTACACCACTGATGTAGGACGGGGGAAAGTTCTTGGGTCACACAGTTTAAAGTTTCCCCTTTTTTCACTGCCAGAGTTAAGAGTAAGTAGCTGATCAACCTGAAAACTCATGATGTCAGAGTTTCAACAAAACCACTGACGGTGCACGATTAGTCATTTAACAGTTGACACTGTTTTACAGGAAGAGGAGGATTTTGATGTAAACATACTATGATATTGTTTTTTGACATATCTGCTGTTTAACACGAGATACAAGTTAACACAGCCACACAAGAATAAAAGGGCTTTTAAAAAGTAAAGGTGAAATGTCACTATCATGTGAATTTGATGGAGCATTTCTTTGAGCAGAAGTCATAGAACTTTCTCGGCATGGATCTAAAAAGTTATTTGAGTAGCACATATTAGAAGAGCTGGTTCTGGGTGATACTCTCTATTGGACTTTTTGGAAATTCTGCATTCTGACTTGGTTGTAAAGTTAGGTAGACTCTCTCCTCTGGACAAAATGCTTTCACTACGATTCATGATGTTTCTTTTGAGGCTCGGCTTCACTGTCTTGAGTCTGTTCTCATGTCCACCAATGTGCTGTGGCTGTGTGGCATGCATCTCTGGCAGTGTCTGTCTGGATTCTACCACTAGGAGCCACCAAAGTCAGACATTTTTAAGTGCTATTTTAAATAATAATAATCAAACAACAACAATTAACTTAAGCCACATCAACAACTAGCTTGTTCTAGAACTGATAGTAATAGTAACACAGTATAATTATTTTGTCTCATCTGTCAGACACATACCTGCCTGCCCTGACAGTATGGCACCACGTGTCTGGGCTGAGATTTGCCAACCCAACTTTCATGCCTTGGCCTTGGTTACCTTCACATACTGTGACAATACTGCTCACTTACACACACACACACACACACACACACACACACACACACACACACACACACACGTCTGTATAAGTGGCTTAGAAATCAGAGAGCACTCGGCAGCAAAGTCAAGGAACATTACATATGCGACTCAAATCACAGAGGCTCCACTCTGCTTGTTTTGACTCAGTTACTGTGGCAGCTTCACCATGGTGACACGCTAGAATTTAATTGTGCTGGTTAAACACTGGGTTGCCATGCAGAATGTAAAGTGGAAATAACTTCTTACGATTGAAACCCTGTGATCGCAGAAAGGGGCCTTGGCATAGCATTGATGGAAAGATATGGTATAATGTCCCATCGCAGCACCATAAATTCAACTGATTGCAGGACAAACGCCTCCTCTGCATTACCACCACTGCTTTTTGATCCGTTGAATACCTTGTTTATTCCGAGCAGAGAGCATACTAAATTACCCCCACGGGGCCACAGACAAAGCAGACCTGTTCATTTATTTCTGTATAGTTAGCGTCACAATTATGTGTTTTTAAAAGTCAGTGTTTTGAGAACTTCCTTGCAAATTAGACATAATTGCTTCGCGCACAATGGCTTCGGTCCAGCCAGGCTTCATTTCCCAAGAGGCATGCTGATGGGGCACTGTGACATGGTAATGATAGCCACCCACAACAGTGTGTCTGAGTGGAGTGTGGTCAAATCCAGATTCAGAGACAGTGGTCAGAACAATCAACCCCAACTGACTCTCATGCACTGGTAGTTAGGACGTAAAAAGCTCTCTGTCTTTGGTTTCTTGTTTTGTTTAGTTTAGTTTTGTTTTGAACCTGTTTCCCAGTACTGGAAAGTTCATGGAAACCCACAACGATTCGCCTCGATTTCTCACAGGGTGAGAAATCGTATATCTGTGCGTGGGAGAGTACTTGATAGAGGACAGAAATGAACAGATGCAGAAAATAAATGAATCATGCGATGCACTTTCGTGTTTGTCAGAGGACCTGTGGAGAGGAAGAAAGGTGGATTCTTGTCCTTGTTCAGGGAAGGACATGTTTGAACTGTCAGCCATGGAGAGACAGGGAAGTGCTCCGGACCCAGGGGCCAAATGAATCCAGATGTCCGAGCATGTTCACAAGGTGGAGTCCACTTGTACAGTAGTTGTTTTTCCTTGTTTTAAAGTTCACTCTCTCTTTTTTTTATTCCATTTTTTTCCCTGGCAACCTCCCACCCTCTCTTCCTTTTTTCCTCTTTCATGCTCTCCCTATGTCACACTCTTGGCAAATGAAAAAAAAGGCCTTTTTAACAAGTACAGAATGTCTTAAGGATTTAATGAGCCTGTCACAAACCCTCAGCGAGACGTGCATCCAGTCATGGCCCTCTTAAGACTGGATTTATTCATTTCAATATCATTGAGACCTTGATTGATTCCTCCATGTACATACCTTGATATGTGGAGGAGATGAGTTTTGTTTTAGTTCTTTAGTTCTTTCACTGAAAGTAAAGTCTCCGAGCATGATCATTTTATAAAAACATTATGTAATGCTGCGTAACCTGAGCCTGTGGATACATCTTGTGGGTTGAACGTCCTGTTGCTATTGAGCCTTGCAGCCTGACTGGAAGGTGAGCAGGCCGGCCTCACACTGGTACCAGCTCTGCAGCCCCCCCTGGGATTAGAACTGGAACCATTTCTATTTTGGTTTGTCATTTCTTTGCTCTTGTTGGTCTGTCATTAGCTGAATATGTCTGGAGAGTAATAATCCCTACCAGACCATTAAATCTCACGTCTGTCCACTTTATTTCGGTCCCACACATCACTCCCCTCAAAACCTGTTTAATAGGCGGCACATTTAAATGTTTTATGAGCGGGAGCTGCGCTGATCATGACGATAGTGTTTTCTGGAGTATTACAAATGACCGGTGCCTTTTACAGACCATTGGGGAGTCCCTGTGTGTCACAGACAGCGGTCATATTAGTGCAGCTGTTGGGGAGGACATGACTGTTGTTATCCTTCTGTCTGTGAGCAGGGAGGGGCTGGACACACACAGGCACACACACACACACACACACACACACACACACATACACTCATTTGGTAATTGTGCTGAAACACAGTGGCTTCTCTACAGGAAATGTATTCTTCTGATTGAAAATGTTCTAACATCAAGCAAACTTATTTTAAAAACGTATATTTATGTCTGTTGTATATGTATGATATATAAGTGTGTGCGTGTGTGCATGTGTGTGTGTGTCTGTGCATGCATGCCTGTGTGTATATGGTGATCTTTGGATTATGTATGTTGGCACCCTCCTTCTCTTGTCTCAATTTCTGTACAGTTGCCGCAGCCCCTTGCGTCCTGGCATGCTTTTACGCTGACATCACATCCCAGAGAAGCACTGTGTCCAGGACACGTACATACAAACTGACACACATACATGTAGATACAGTGCCACACAGTTGCACGCTGGAGGGACTGTGTGGAGAGAAGGAGAACAGGACACAGGCTTATAAGATTAAGTGGTTGGGCTGTCAAGGAGAGAATGGGATAAGAGGATGAGTTGGCTGTAAAGTAGAGGTTCCAGCCCATGTTGTAATCACCATATTTTTCATGTGCTAGGGTTATTTGGAAATTTGTACATAGAGAATGAAATTGGACTAGAAGGGTGTGCAGAGGGCACATACAGCCGCCAAAGCTAACGCCCTGTGTCGCCATGTTAAAGAAAGTGAGAAAAAAAATCACTGGGTCCGCCCGTTTATCCGGATCCCCTCCAAAATTGAATGTTTTTTTCCTTCCAAAATCATGGAAATCAGTTCTGGAATTTCTGCAAAAGCCTGCAAACCAACAGAGAGACAAGAGCAAAGTGTTATGTCTTTTCTACGCCTTTACCTGTCTCCTCTTATTCAGCTTTTCTGCTCTGTTACAAAACCTTGCTTAGGAAGAAGTGGCACTTCACTGGTGCTAATCAGCCTCTGCACTGACATCATTGATTGCTTTATAGCTTCACTTGCTCACCGGGAAATGACACAAGAAGTTGATGACTCAACTATTTCCCGTGTGTGTGTGTGTGTGTGTGTGTGTGTGTGTGTGTGTGTGTGCATTGCAGGTTGGTTGCGTGCCAGAAATCCCTGTAGAATCTAGAAACCCCTGTAGAACAGAAAATACGTATTTGCCACAGAAAACGCAAACTGATTGCGGTTGGTGCTCATATCAGCAGTATGTTCAAGTGTGTCGCTGTCTCTCAAGACAAACTTATCGGGGTGATGACTTCATACACCATGATATCCAACTGCATTATAGGGAAACCTGACACTGGTTCCTCAGCCAACTTACTGATACACACAAGCCAAGCTTTGCTGGTTGGGAGCCAAGGTTGGGAAATGTGTTTTCATTTCGAATGCCTTGCCCATTTCACGGAGAGCTTTTGGATCATGCCATCATGCCAAATCAAAAATTTGTCACATGCCCTTGTCTGTCCTCCTGTTGTATCTTCTAATCTCTAGGTTTGTCTTGTGCTTGCCTTGCAGACATGTTCCAGTACCTGCTATCTTTCTCTCAGGGACACCTGAGTTCTCTG
Organism: Hippoglossus hippoglossus; assembly: GCF_009819705.1. Classification (NCBI taxonomy): domain Eukaryota; kingdom Metazoa; phylum Chordata; class Actinopteri; order Pleuronectiformes; family Pleuronectidae; genus Hippoglossus; species Hippoglossus hippoglossus. The sequence goes on along the minus strand of NC_047167.1, from coordinate 12,968,196 downwards.
TTGGAAGGAACTTACTCCTCCCTGTCCCGCCAAACCTTACCCCATGTAAATCAACTCTTCTCCTCACTCTCCCTCTACCTCCGTGGGGCCAACGTTTCAGTGGAGGCTGCAGTTCACCAATTTTACAACAACCTTTTCCCACTCGTCTACACACGACTCATCAATCCAGGTATCGAAGGCAGCATGACAGCGGGCAGTGAGATGGGTGACTGTCTTCGTATGATCCGGCAGGATGTCAACCCCTTTGGGCCTCATCCAGCCGTCATGGCGCAGGAGCTGGCTGGGGCACTGGGAGCAGGGCGGCAACTGGGGCTGGCGCTGGAGGAAGGTGTGGAGGTGATGAATGCCACCGAACACATCAGCCTGAGCAAAGAGTGCATGAAGGGCCTCGTGAAGATGGTGTACTGCTCCCACTGCAGAGGCTTGACTCTTATCAAGCCCTGCGTGGGATACTGTCTGAATGTAATGCGAGGCTGCTTGGCCAGCGTGTCAGAGCTGGATCAGCCTTGGAGGAGGTACACCAGTTTATTGGAGCAACTCACCCACGCCATGGCCGGGCACCACAGCCTGGAACTGGCCCTGCTGGAGGTCAGGGGTCGCGTTCACAAGGCCCTGCTGTACGCACAGCTTCATGGTCCACTCATCACTGCCACAGTGAGTACACACTGCAGAAACATAGTTCAGCAGCTTAATGGCACATGCAAAAAAACAACCTCTAAACCGTTTTTTGTTTGACATCTTTGCTTTTTATACATATACTTTGGCAGTTGAGTGTATTGATTGGAGGCTTTTCAGGCTGCATGTGGGTTATGAGATATTTTTTCCACCACTGCAACAAAGAACCCTGCACACTCCATTAATGTTTGCACAGTATTGAAACTATTCAGAGAAAAATAATGTTTATACTACGAAAATGTTCAGCCTCCTCCAAAGAAACAGGGGCAGGGTTGAGGCTGGAGTCATTTTCCAAAACAGCAAGGCAGATAAAAATCACCACTATTGTTTGGAGTTTTACCGTAAGGGGATATTATAAATTCTTCATTGACTATGATGAAAATGAGAAAACTAGAGCCTATTATGAGCATTGGGCGTACTTGCATGCTGTGAGTACAACCATATGCCTTATGCTATATGTGGTAGTAAGTTGGATGTTCACAACATAAAGACAGTATCATGAATTGCTGCCAGACACTTAATTAAACTGAGTACTGCTGTATTGTGTCTGAATCTACAGTGGAAATTGAACTTTTGCAAATAAGAAGCAAATTGTAACACAACTCAGATGTGGTAGACACTGATTAGTAGCTCTGTTTGCATATCATTTAACATCTTTAATCAGCCTTGCCAGTAAATACAGAACACTGTGATCTTTATCTTTAACTGTGAAACAACACCCCACAAAAGGCAGAAACCTACATGTAGGTGTGAGGTAACGCAGGTCATACACCGCGGCTACATTCACACTACTACGTTTAAGTTTTAAAATGTGTTGCCGTGCTACTACTTTGGAGTTTTAAAGCACCTAAGACGTTTGGAGACGATAATGCAGTTACTTACATTCGCCTCCTGATTGCTTCTTAAACCAGTCCCGACTCCAATAAATCCCTGCCCTCACTTTTCACCATTATTGTTTCTCATTCTAAGCATTTTCTATAATTAAGCAACCGACTGCAGAGTGGACAACCAGCTTCCTGCTTATGCCCAAACGTAACATTGCCAATGCACGCCAATGATGGCAAGATGTGCATTTGTAGGTGTGTCAGTACGCACAGGGAATGTTAATGATGCAAAGCCAAAAAGGTCATGTGGACTGTTAGAGTTTTAAAATGAAAATGTAGTAGTATGGATGTGGCCCAAGGCGCAGGAGGTGATTAGCTGAGAGTGACGTCAAGAAGAACAATTGAACAATAGAAATTGTTAAATGTATACGACCACATGAACTGGGGAGTTTTGGACGCTTCCACAACCTTTAGAGGCCCTTGATACCAAACACGTGGCCGGACAGGACTCCCTGATTTCTCGGAATGGTCTGTTTATTCTCTTGAGACGGCGTTTCTCTGATATTCGGCCTTACCTGTTGTCATCCCATTAGAAGGGTTACAAATAAACGTCTTGATGATTCATATCTACCTTGAAATACTCTGTTGGACAATAGTTTCTTTGTAATATGATCTGTGTTGAATATGGTAACATAGAATAGAAGAACAATGCTTCATAGTTTGAAAGATTGTCTTGGGTGCAGTTGTAATAATGTGTATTTAATGGGACCACTCATGGACAAGTCTACCTTGGAGCTGTTCCCAGAACTGGACTGGAACTAGAAGACAACACCATTAAGGCCATAATGTGAAAAATGTTGGTGGATTACACATCTTGGCCATTTGGTTTGGCACAAAGAAGCAATCCCTCAAATGAAATAGTTTCACAGGTCACTGATGACCATGCAAGAAAAAGAAATGCATCCCTACCCACTGATGAACGTTGCTGCATGTTTAAATCTTAGCTTTTATAGTATTTTAATGTATTTTTCAAAATCAAGTGTTTGGGTGATACTCCCAGTGTAAAATTCAGGGCTTGGTCAGCAAATATGCATGATTGCAACAGTAGGTCTTAATGTTTCATGATTTCTCTTGGGTCGGAAAACTGGACAGAGTTCTGTGGCTTTCCCTCACTGTGATATATTTGAGCTGTTTAAGAAATAATCTTCATTTCATTGAAAAGAAAGATCACAACACAGCCCCATTACAGTAATTAATGATGTGCCATGCTGTTCCCAACAATACAGCTCACAAAGGCAGATCTTACTTCACTCGAGCAGACGTGAATTCAGCAGAGGATCCCCTGCTGTGTTCACACATCCACTTCTCCTGGATTTCTACGGACTATTTACGAGGAGGTCAGGCAGATACAGACTTTTGTGTTCACACATGCACTTCCTCCAGTGAAAATACAGAGAATCTGTGGAGTCCAGTACATATCTGAAAGCAGCTATAGATATCAGTCCCCTAAATTTGTCCGATTTTTTTTCATCAAGACTCATGAATCTTTCCCTGGTAATTGGTGAAAATGTCAAAAAATAACCTCACAAAGTTAAAGAAAGTGTGACTAAATCATTTCCTGGATCCCTTTATGTAATAGGTTATTTCTTGGCCCATGTCCAATCCTTTCACCAAATTGCATGGAAATCTGTTCAGTAGTTTTTGCGTAATCCTGCTGACAAACAAACAAACCACTAAACAAACAGAGGAGTGGAAACCTGACCTTGACGGAAGTAAAAATAGTAAAAAGCCTGTTAACCAGGCTCTCAAGCAAGTTTCAGTTCTCTTTCTGAGTGGATTTTCCAAGTGTGCCAGAGTGAACTGAGACAAACGTTTGCCTGGAAGCTGGAAAAATACATTTAACGTGTACAGTGAGTCTGGTGGAAAACGGCTGGCAGTGACATAAAATGTAAGTAATTTGTAGTTAATGGGCTCAAACATGTGAAACCACTGGTATGCTCCCTTTTAAAGTCGCGGAGGAACATCAAAGCTTCAATGACTCTATAATAAACACTCACATTAAACGGACACATCCAAAGGCGTAGACACTTGCTGTATACACACACGCACGTGCAGACAGGGGAGTGTCCGTTGCCCGGGTTTAAAGACTGACCTAATACAACTATGCTCAGAGAGACCCAGCTTGTATTTTGTGTGTGTGTGTATGTATATGTGTCTGTGTGCCTGCTTGGTATTCATAGGGTGGCCGTCGGGAGCAGGGAGACCAACACGAGGACAAGTGGGACAGAATTGAAAGGGTTCCAGCTAGGCCATACAAACTAGACCCAGCCAGCTGGAAAAAAAAAAGAGCCCAGAGAATTGCTGCTGGAAAAGGAGGTGGCCCCCAGACGAGCGCTGGTGGCTCCCATTTTCTGTGCTCTCGTATGCTTTCATGCAGGCTTTCACCGGGGCCAGAGTGCAAACACGAGCACCAAAGTTTACTCGCGCGCTCACACACCCACATGACACCCGTGGCCCTTTTTAAATCACAGTATGGTTTTGTAAACCCACTGTGGCCTGTCAGGGGAAACTGTTAAGTCTCCAGTGCACAACAACCGGCGTAGCAACCTTCAACCTTACACCTCCATCTGCACCCCCTTTTAACACCCCATTTAAACACCTATTTTATCTGTATTAACAAACTATATATTTATTAACTATCCTACAGCAAAGAAAAACATGTGAATACCTTTTCTAACTTACTGCTGATTTTTACAACCCATGCGTGTATATGTGAAGTCAAGACATTGTGTTTTGCAGAGTCAGAATATTATATGAAGTTGTTATTCAAGGCATTATTGTGACCTCGCGGTTTTAAACTGGGATGTTATCCCAAACCATTTTGCGGTTGCTCCATTTCTCACTTAGAGAGCTGCAGACTACACAGAGTCTGCACTATATGCTGCTGTACGTCATATGGGTAGGACGTAGGTCGCAAGACATATATTCTCTCACACACACTCACTCTACCACACCACGTGCAGGTATCGGGTTTTTAGAAGTACTGTAAGGAGCCTGGATGTATGGCCCACCCTGTGACAATACCAACAGAGCGCGTGGGCCTGAAAGGCAGCCATTGATAGTTGTGTGGGGCGGCAGCAGGATCGGTTCTGTTTTAACACATCTCTGCTCTTATGGAGACGGAGCGTGAACGTGGCTCGAAGGGAAGTGGTTATGGATAGTGGGGGAGCCTGGGGCTGGATTATGTTGAGTAGACACAATTATGAGAAAATTGGGAAATATCCAGTGAAAGTGGTGACTCCTATTGGGCCCCTGGTAGCTCAAATGTAAGGTGAGGTTTTCACCCCATGAATACTGCACTGTTGAATTAATTTTAAAGTTTCTCCCTCCAGGGTCAGCAGCGCTCGGGAGGCCACAGACTGCTGTTTATTGACATGGCCATAAAAAATTATACGGTTCATATGAGTTAGAGGGTCAATTTATGTCCTCCACTTGCTTATGATGAGTGGACTTCTGGATAAATCTTAACACTGAGAAGCATGTACTGTATTCACTTCATTTATTAACTCACTCAGAACTTGATAGTCTGCTCATGAGAAAATAGTACCAGTGGACCACATCAGAGCAGTTTATGTTCAGGTCTACCTTATCCGCTTGTTGGTTTTACCCCACCTTTTCATTACAGCCTTATGGAGGAATGATAATAGCAGCCTGAACCTTTAGATAATGGAAACAAGGGCCAGTGGGACGACTGGTTTCCAAGGTTTCCATCCACCATGGCGGCAAACTCAGTAGACTGCAGTGGCTTCCATTGCAAATTCTGTTATCTTTTTCTTTAGCCTTCCAATAATGATTATTAGTTATATTATTGGTGTGAAAACTAACTTTGTCATAATCACACTTTCAGACTTTACTTTCCCTGTGTAATTATCTGCAGTGCTGTATTTCAGGGTGTAGTATAGCATAGGAGTTGGCTGTTTGTTGATATGTACTGTGACTAGAATCTTTTATATTATTTGATATATATATTATTTTTTAAATAAAAGCAGCATTACAAATTGGCAACTGATACAGTAAGTACTCTATGGCATATTTGATATTAATATGATAATGATACTTTTTATGAGTTACACCTTTTATTAGATTGGACAAAAACAGGCATTCTTCACATTCTTCCTCACATATCAGATAGTTAATGTTTTCATAAGCTTTGCTACATTACTGTGTGCTTTTATTTTCTTGTTCAGTGTTTGTGGTTAATTGAAACAGTCTTTACATATTTAACATGATCATTAAACAGTTACTATATATATGTGTATGTTTATATATACATATATAACGATAATTTGAACTCTAACTCTGCACTTTACATTTAAGATGTTGTGTTGAATGATTATGTGCAAGTTGGTTAAAAGTTGTCACTGTATTTCAACTCAGAGGGCCCAACAGTCCCCTCATTAAACGACATTCAAACATCCTGATTTTTGTGGGATCTGAACCAAATTACACACACTTTTAAATATCACTCCTCTATACATGCATACCCTATAAAACATTTTCCCATCAAGATTCCATGATTTATTTTCTGCGAAATCAATCAAAATATTGGAAAACGCCCTACCTCGTAATGTTTAGGAAAGTTAAAATAGATTGCTGGATCCGTTCCCCTGATCCCGACTTGCACCAAAATTGAATGGGTTTGTCTCCGACCCATACCGCATTCCTCCACCCAGTTCTGTGGTAATCCTTTCAGTAGTGTTTGCGTAATTCTGCTAATTGACAGACAAACAGACAAATGCAGACAAAACAAAACCTCCTCGGTGGAGGCAATCAATGTGATGCAATGTTAATTGTGCCGTAACAATCATATAAATGACAAAATAATTATAAATGCAAAAAGAATAGAAGCCTGGTTGTGTAGGTAAGAATAGAAGGGCAGGTTAGGAGTCTCTAAACGTTTGGAGGTACTCTGACATCAGCTGCTAAGAGCCCCTGCAGAGGTCACTTCATATAAAAGGATTAGCTGCACAGGCTCAGGCCATTATGGGTTTTCTATCTAATATTTGAAACTGTTAGGAGAATGGTTGCTGACGCAAAATGTGTGCATGGCCAATCTATACCTTTAAGCCATCTGTCTGGGTTGTGTGTGGCTTTGGCAGCGAGTCTCACCCTCAAGCTGAATGACTGACTTACTCAGCACTCCATTAGCTAATGATGTTGGGTGCAGCCTCTCTTCTCCTTTGCCAGTCTCACACATCTTTTCCTGTGCTCCTCATCCCTCCTTTAGTATTTTCCTATTTTAGTATTTTCCTTGCTTTAATGTTTTTGCCAACATGCCGCAGCTCTCATACTTCAATCCCTCCGTTTCTTCTTTCGGAAAAATAGTAGTTGCAGCATTGAGTAATCACCATGGTATTAATTGCTGGACCATAAAATTTTGATCTAAACGTAAAGCAGTGCTCGTTTCTCTGTCACCCCCTTTGAACGGTGTAATAACATCATTTTAAAAATCATGTAATCTCTCAGATATGTAGTCTTTAAAGTTGATTAAATGTTCACAGAAGGGAGAGTAGAGTTTTCCCTCAGATCCAGTGGTCTGCTACTCACGTGGCCTCTTTCACTCTAAGTTCAAAATGACAGGAGAGAGAGAGAACAAAAAGAAAGAGGGATGACAGGCAGACAAATTTATTGATGTTGTAATTTGTGGGACTAATAACTATCAGCAACCAAGCTCATATCCATAGGTCTTCGCTGCACTGACAGGGCATCTTGCCCTTCTGCCTGTATAATAGCCTTCGTGAACTGGATCAAGGTACCGCCAATAGACACACTCGACCAACCGTGAGTCTGTTTCAGCTGTCAATCATGTTCGACCACATTTTTATAGCATCCATTAACTAATTACAACCACTGGAAAAAAAACACTTGAACATACATCAGTGTAATAAGAACTACCTCATATAACAGTGACCATCTTCGAGAAATATGTATTTAATGTGTACTTTGACTTTTTATGTTTGGCCAATGTGCCAACTGCGAACATAAAGGAGGCAGGAAACTGCAGCCAGCCACTAGGGGGCAATCAAGATGTTTTGGCTTCCCTTTTGGGAAGCTGTCATGTCATCCATCTTTATACAGTCTGTGGTCACTGTGTGTTTTCTGCCCCAGGTGTTTGTGTGTCCTTTATCCAAATCAGGACATCCCATCGTGCTTCTGTCCACTGATGCTGCATTTAATATCATCACACCATAATATCTCATCAAAAACAAACCACCATTTGGCTTTTTCTACCCGATCTCACTGTGGTGTCTAAATCTCAACCCCCGGCCACATGGCCTTTTCACCCCTGTGCTAGCCCTGCTCCCAGCCCCTCCCCCTCTCTCACCCTTTAAATAGCCCTTGCTGCCCTGTATGTGTCTTCATACTGGCCACAGCTGTACCTGACGTGTGGGTGCCTGGTGTTTGAACTCCTTTAAACCTGAGCTAGCGGCGATGATAATTTCACGCAGCAGCTGCTGGGAAGTTAACACAAATGCCTACTGCATCTGTGTTATGATTTTAGTGGTAATTACTGGTTCATTGGAAGGCTTCAAATGGCCATGTGGACTTGGAGCTCCTATCCCCAAGCTTATTTTCCTTGCTTGTGCGCGCATGTTCCACCATATCGCAGACGCAGTGGAGATGAACTCACTTGACCTTCCTCTGTGCCTCTCTCCTGCACCCTTTCCTCCGTCCCTGCGGTGTTGAATCCTCAGAGACATCTCGCCACATTCTGTCTGCAATCCTCGTAAAATTTGTTTACAAAGACAGACAAATTTTGTCAACAAACTCCAGAGTAACACCCATATTTACAAGGAAAAAAACCCAACAGCCTCTCATTTTTTCAGATCATCTGTGAGTGATTTAATCAGGGGGAAAAAACAAAAAAAAAAAGCCTCAGTGTGGATAGAGAAACTCGGTGTTCTCTTCACTGATTGGAATCTCAAGGACTCCTCACCGTGATATACGAGGACTGAGACTCTCTTTAATTAGCACTGACATCATTTGGATAGGAGAGAGAAAAAGACGAGGAACCGGGGGCTGATTGACAAAGGCTGCAGAGTCAAGACTAAAGAGAAAGACGAAGATAAAGTGATTAGAAAAAGTAAATCGAGGTCCTATAAAAGAACTGGCAAGGGAGAGAAAAGAAGGAAAGAGAAGAGAGCAACCGCTGTAATCTTCTGTCCGTTCTTATCGACTGCTGTCTGGGAGAGCCCAAGTGGGAAGCTATCACATTAGCTTTAGTAGTTCAGGGGAATTCAATGCTGCATATTTTGTTACAATGAATGAAGTTGACTATTTTAGGTGTTGGTTTGAAGCCACTGTACGTTCTCGTCATCCTTAAATCTAATTCTACATCATTCTACTGTAAACTGAGGAATTTCTGTCCTTGTGTCTTCAACATCTGCTCATCCAATTTACTTCAAACATGACCGGGCATATGGATGAGGACTTTGAATTTATTTTGGATAAGCAGTTGACAAGAGAGATTCAAACTTCACTTTTCTATATGTTACTTGACATGAAGAATAAGTCGGGACTTGCGCTATGAGAGCATGTGTTGCACCTGAACAGTTTACCGTGCACACATGCCGGTGCTTTAAAAACAGGCGGAACTGAACTGTGACTGCACTTCCTGCACGGTCACCCACACACTACTGGGCAGAGCAGAGGAGCCAAAATCCAGGAGTAACAATATAAAACCAACGACTGACCACACACAGTAGCCTGGAAATAGATCAGACACTGAATGGACAATGCTTTGGTAAATTAAATTTCGACTAAATCTGAGCCGCAAACATTTTACTATCATAATTATATATTTTATATATAAAAAACTCAAATAGGAATTCATGTATTATAATTCATGTGTCTAGGCAGAGCAATCTTCATTGTTTACAGTATAAACTGTTATTGTAGATTATCAGCCTTCTCCACCCAGAAACCCTTTTAGTTCATATTGGAGAGCCATGTTATTTTGATCAAATAAAATCTTCCCTTTTCTTGTTTTTTCTATCTCATTGAGGAAAAATGCGAGTTCATTGTCCAAGTCCTGGGTTGACGCCGTTTGAAGCCACGATGGTCTGATTAAACTCACCATCCTAAAAACCTACATCTGTCTCTGTGTGTGTGGTTCAACTTGAAACAATCCCTCGTGCTGTTGTTGAGGGAGGGGAGATACGGTCTTCTTCCCCCTAACCCACCTAGATTTTCCCAGATGTCTCTGGGTTTGAAGTGGCTACTCTCCAGTTAGAAGCCTCCTTCTGTAACCTCGAGTCTTGCAAAATTAAAGTGGACAACTTTATATGTAATCAAAGTGGTGCTTTTTATTGATTTTTAAAAAGTAGGATAATGTTTGGCCATTTCAACGGGACAAATGCAGATATTTGTTTCCTAATAATTACCCCAGGAGCATGGATCTTCCACTGTGGTTAAACAGAGAGAGAACCACTATGTTTACCAGTGGTCTGGTGTTCTCTGAGCTCTTCCAGCACTTGTGTTGCTGTTTGGCTACAGGCTCCACTTTTTCCACTGCTTTGTATCTCCTCTAGTTAGTAACTGCTATGGATAAATTTCAATTGACGTTAATAATGATTGCGCTTTTTGTCTCTTTGTTTTCCTTGCTCATTTTTTCTTATAATGTGGTGTTTGGTTCCAGTAATGTCATTGAAACATCCATGTTGAATAATTCCCGTACGAAAGGAGGTCCAACATGGCTCTGAACAGGGGCCTCTCGATTCTGAAGCTCTGAACACAAGGACACCACTGTTAAGTTCTTTTAATTTCTGTCTAGAAAACTATGTATATGAGGATTAGATTTCATTTATTTTATTTTTGTTGCTAAATATCTCACAAGCTATGTCCCATTTAGACCATTGATCTCTATAATATAAATCAATTCCTTCACATGTCTTTAAATCCAACACACTCGGCCTCTGATAGATTGAAAAGCATCCTCTGCTCAACCCCCCGATCCGTCACAGGCCAACTGCTGTAAAGGGAACATCCTTGTACCTTTGTTGCAAACAGTAAGAATAGTCATGCTCTTGCAAGAAGGTGAATTTATCTGTCGTTTACTTTGGCAGAGCTAACAATTATAGTAGTTTAGCATTAGGCAATGTGTATGCATGCACACTTAGCACGCAAAGTACGGAAAAAGTTTTCTTCACAAACCTTCTCCATCCCCAATGCAGTGAGTTCGGGGGCGAGAGGGGGCTGAGAAAGTTTCCTTGGCTTTACTGGGTAATCCCTCGATAAATAAACTGAAGGCACGACCACTGCTGCTATCTGTAAGACAATACTCCCTCAGAGGAGGGATGGCCCTGGGCTTGGCTGGCTTGGAGTTGATTCTCCTGCTGTGTTCTTCTCACACTCTCTTGCCTTAGGATCATATGAGCATAAAGGAAAGATTTTCTATACACCAATTTGGAGTTAAACGTATGGAAATGGATCTTGATTCACTCATTTGGGTGACAAAATGTTTGCGTGGACTAATGTCTGTTAATTTCATTTGCAGAACAGTAAAACCAGAGCAGTAAAGAAGCTGTAAAGCATTGATACTGCAGGTGAAATCAAATTCATTGGATCGCTCACATGCACACAGAATACATGCCTCGCAATTCCCTGAAGTCTTTCCGAGGGAACAACATGCATCCCACCCATCCCCCCCCACCCACCAGCGTCTGTCCTCGGGCAATCATATAAGGAATGCCCCACAAAATAGCTGAAATTGTGAAGGTATAACAAGGGCAAACAGGTGGCCACACACATACACACGCAAGACCAAGTACTCATGCTGTGCCCAAATGGGATTTTCATTCTCACGCCATCATCAGGTCAGGAGATAATTGATTTATGGCCGTGTCATGGCCTATGCCGTTATTCAATCTGTCATCTGATTGGCCCTCAGGATTATGTGGTCACAAGATCCAACCTATAAGTGCATGTCTCCATTTCACAAGAGGATCCACATACTGTTTATTTTTCCGACGATGACTTTGTGTTCTGTTTACTCCATTGTATGTTTTGTTAGGCGTAAGAATAATTTGTGTCAGCATGATTGTTTTGAAATGCGGGTTTCTCCCATCTCCTCTGGCCTCTTCAAAAGTAGCACATTGTTTTGGAACGTCTTCTCTCTGGTATTTGTTGGAAAAATATTGCAAACAGAACTGCGAGTGACCTTCTTTTTATGATCATATTTTACCCAGATGTTTACATTCTTTTGTCTCAGAGAATAGCAAAGTGTCATACAAAGTCAGGGAGAAATGACAGTGGGTTAAAACTTAAGTTCTCAATGACAGGATTAGATCCTGTTTTAAACCCTCCATTAATCACCACTGCAGAGAAATGATAACCTGCAGCTCTGACCTTTTTTGGATGGTTTTTCATGGACTGGATGAAATGTATTAAGATATCTATTTAAAAAGCCAATTTTGTGAGTCAAAATACACTTCATGGATTCAGGATGGACTTTACCAGTCAAACTGCCAACACTATTACAATGTAGGATACAGAGAACCAAAATTCAATGGATGCAGTGAAATAATAAAAAAAAAAAAGAGGATAAAGTTTGAAGACATATCATAAACATACAACTTCTTCAAACCGAAAACGTGAACTATTGTTACAGATCCGTCTTGGCTTCGCTCAGCCCTTTGCACACCTGCCCATTGGAGTCTGCCAGCTTCACCACTTTCATACAAACACACACTCTTCCACTCGCACTGTATAGTAGACCTCCCAGACACTGTCTGGACATGATGTCATGAGACTGTATGTTGTCTGAAATTTGTATTTTTAATCTCAGGAAGATATTTTGCTAAATAAGGAAGAAGGTTCATTTCAACACATCTGCCAGTGTGGTTAAGATTTTAAAGTATTTATAGTTTGGGGTTATAAACAGTGTTAAGTGTGTTTGCAAGGTACAATGAATCAACTTTGACAATTATAGCTTTTACTATTTCTTTAAATTATCAATGTTTTACTGGTTAATAACATACGTGTAATTGTCTGTGTTGATAATGCACGATTCTTCTCTATTACTTATCCTTAATTTTGCAAACTTTCCTTCATAAAACAATCAATTTTACAGGTTTAAATTTACACATGTTCTAGTGAATGTATGAACACATTGTGCGCAGACGCTATGCAAATAAATTCAACGGTAACTGTCTGCAGAAACACAGCAGCACCTGCATAGAGCATTTGGCTCAGTGTGTTGATAAGTTGCATGGACAAAAAAGTCACGATTAACCATCTCACTGCGACAATGTAAAGCGTGCATGTGTGTGGCATGTTTGCACGTGCATATGTGGCTGCGAGCTGCTCGACCACATGTGAGCGTGTTTTATGGAACCAGAGGGAGTTAAGGTTAATGCCATAAAACAACCTCTCCCCGTGCCCAGCGTCTGCCTCGAGATAATTTAAGACCAGACTGTCGTAAAGAAAAAGTGGGAGAGAAAGGCCAGAGTGAAGAATGAAGTGCAAACAGTGCAGGGAGGAGGAAAAATGTTCAGGTAGTTTAGTTATACTGTTGGAAAGCATCTCTTTCGGTTCTTAAGCCCCTGATGATCCTCCCTTGCTCGGGATGTGAGAACTTCTATTCAAACTCAATTTATGAGGCACATGAGATGACTGATCCGCTTCACCCAGGAGGGGAAGACACATTTTTGACCGTTTAACACTTCAGGTGCTTCTAGAATTACTTCTCCAATCTCCTCCCAGCATGTGGACACACGGCTTTAAACCAGCCATTTTAAACACACATGCTTACCAGTATGTCACCGAATTTAGCTGATGTCTATGTTTGGGATTTCCATTGTTTCCAGGCCCTCACACGGCGTCATAAACACTGGCCCCGTTGCAAGAAAACAATTGCAGCTGATTAATAGATTGTCATTGAGCGTACTAAATCAAGGCCAACCAATTCCATAATAAATCACTGAACTCTGGGTGGGCTAATTGTGAAAACTATCTGTAACATGTGCCTTCCTCAAGTTTGGTGGAAATCGATTTAGGAGTTTTTGTGTAATCCTGCTAATAAACAAACAAACCTACAGACTGACTCAGGTGAAAACTTTAGTGTTGGAGGCCTTTACACAGTATTGATACATCCCTCTAAGCAAAGCAGTGAACGTACATTGATCAGTATGAGGAGGTATTCACTCCAGCGTGCAAGAGCCATCACACTCCGTCTCTCCGAGATAATTGACGACCATCTAATAACGCTGCCCACATGCTTTTAAGCCAATGAGATGTCATCGATTTCACCGCTTGGTTTGCAGCACACGCCCCTTAATTCTCATGACCCTGCTGTCTCCTCCTCTCTGCTACGGGCTTTAATGGCCCACTGGAGATCCGCGCCACCGTTGCCAATAGTGTGCACATGCATTCATCTCCATGAGGTAGTGGAATGTGCTACATTTACTGTCAGCCCTCCTGGCAGTAACTCACTCACCACACCATTTTCTTTCATCACTTACCTCACTTCACGCCCACTGTTTTCCCATGTTACCCTGTCCCGTTACTTTTAACTTTTACATAATTCTTTCTCTCCGACGTCATCCTGCAATCATTCATTCTTTTCATTTGAAATTCTGTGAAATCGCTGTGAAAAAAAGATTCACTTTGAATAATGTATGTGTTCACATGCTTTCAACTGTGCAGGTGTCACTCGGTGGTTTTATTGAAGCCACCCTGCAGTTCCACCCTCTCTGTTATGTGTTTTCCTAGCTTAACGTATGCATGCTTGTGTGTGTGTGTGTGTGTGTGTGTGTGTGTGTTCTGTGACCCCCACAGGTGGACAAGGTGTGTGGCCTGACTACTGTGGAACCTGCAGGCATGCAGCCTACTAGCCCCGAGGTCACAACCTCTACCGTGACCTCGTCGTCTCCTCTTCCATCTGCCGCTCCCTCCCAACCTTTACCAGAGCAGTGGCAGAGGCAGCTCTCCCACTTGATGAGGTAAGACAAAGCAATGAAATAAACTTTGATTAACTCGGTTGGATTCAAAAAGTTTATTACTGCCAGCTGGAATTTAAAAACACCTCTTTCTGCTAAATAGTAAATGAATTGAAGTGTGTGAGAAATAGCCAAATGGGGTTGGCCCATGTCTGTCCACAGCTGCCATCACTATTCACTTTCTTCATATGGTTAGTTGTAGACAACACACACCCACACACACATGGTAATGTAGTGCCTGGCACAAAAGTCCATGCCCTCCACCTGGCCTCTGAGGCAGCCACCCCATGTCCACAGCAGCTGGTAGTGATGTGCCAGGCTACAGGCGAGGGGGTGGGGGCACAATTAATCTTGACGAACCGACGATTTCCTGTTTACCCAGACGGCCGTACCACAAACTTTGCACACCAGCCTGCCTCAGCTTAAATAGCACCACACACACAAAATACACACTCAGACTCACACTTGCAGTGTTGCCTATCCTGACCTTGTCCCAAACCATGAATCACTGCACTGATGCCAGCGTAGCTGACAGGTCTGGCCTGGCACTGCCACTGCCATTCATGGCAACACAATCCAGCTCCCCGCCTGCTGCCAACCCTGACCAGAGCACATGTGAGCGCTGACCGCTTCAGAGACATGGCAGCACCCACTGCAGCGCAGGGAAAATACTGTGCTGCTGAAAAATATCAAGTATCCCACAGCAGAGCAACATTTATGTTTGGTTTTGAGGGAGGAAAGAGGTGAAGGTTTCTTTGGCTTTTTCCTGTGAATATTTAATTATTTGCTTGTGTGTTTGTTTACTGACTGAACGTAGACATACCAGTACCTGTTGTGCTGATGTGGTGTGGGGAGAAATGATTATTGATGTTTTTTTTGTTTTTTTGTGGTGTGGCCATTCTCTGCATGTGCATGATTAATCACTCTCTTCCAGGGTCAACTGACTGGTCTTTTCTCCCAACGTGTCCTGTCATGTCATCCTTTTGTTTTTCTTTTTCTTTCTCTCACTCTCACCCCCCCCAACCCCTTTCACATCCGTGCATCCTCCCTGCTTGCCACAATCTCCCCTGGACTCCAACTCCCATCATCCCCAGCTCGTTCCCCCTGAAACCCTCCAAGAACAATAAACATAGTCTGAGAACGCTCTCTAGGTAAGCATGCACCCAAGGGACTCATTTCTCTCAGTCTCTCACATCATTTATCAAGCATTGATTGTGATTGGTGTAGATATGTGTGACACTTTCATTTGCTTTAACAGTCAATTATCTTTGTCTTTCTGGTGACTGGTGCATTTTTCTATGACTTACAAAGCCCCAGCCTTTATACATATCATCTGTTGCTCGCAAACAGCGATTCCCGACACTGACTGACTCAGCACCATCACCCCTGCTGTTTCTGCTCTGCCTCATGGGTGGCAACAATATGTGTCGGATCAGAATATCATGCCATTGTTTTGCTCCAGACGAGAGCGGTCTATATCAATAACACGTGCTCGCGGATCTGGTGAAGCAGGCACTGCACGACACAGTGGAAAATAATGCTGACTTACTGAGCTGGTCCAAATCCTTATCTACCACCATCAATACATGCATGTATTGTTTAGTGGGAAAACACGGGGCCACTGATGCCACAGTCACACAATGCATTCCTCGGTTATATGTTTTCTAACATGGACGGTGATGATTAAAAAGATATTTGGTACAACATGTTTTAAAAATCACACTATGCCCATGTGTCTGTTTTTTTTTTTGTCCTTAGGGAATTTTTGATGTACCTGCAGCGCTACAAGTCTTTCTTTGCAGCATTGCCGGAGATGCTGTGCGAAGGGGAGAACGTAGTGGACGACTCCACGTGCTGGAGTGGAGACGACGTGGTAGAGAGGTAAGAGAAATGTGTTCAGTCCTCCAGCAAACTTGAGCTGCGTTGGGCATTTCGAGTTTTACTGCTGTGGGCGACATTTTGTTAATCCACTCCCCTGCTACGGCTGGAGATCTTTCATTTCCCCAACGATAGATTCAGAGATTCAACAGTGCTACATTGAATGGGGAAATATGAGTTTTGAGTACATTCACATTTAGAAAGAAAAGCAACGGATCCGCTTTGCCAGGGTGGGTGAGTCAGTTTGCCTGACTGCTGTTAATCAAGGAGAAAATAAGGACGTAATTATATCCAGACAGAACAAATAGTTGCTATGTTCTCCTCTCTTCTTGTTGGTGTCAGTTAATGAGCTGTTATCGTTCTTTTTTCACTTTCTTATATTTATGAGGTTTTTATTGTGTGCTGATTTTTTAGGCCTGGACTTGGAGCCATTTTCCTGTTTATGGTTTTGGGTGCATCTCCCAGAGACTTGAGCACTTACTCTCTGATGGTGTGTGTGTGTGTGGTTGGTTACGTGGAAGTCTGTATCTGACTTCCCTGAATGTGTTTCTTAAACTCGGTCCATGATTTTTGACAGGGTTAACGCTCTCCTTCTTCTGTGCTGGCTCTAAACTGAAGAACTTTAACACGGCAACCTCAGCTCTTGGCACTGCCAGCGTTGGCCTGGACACAGGAAAACATTGGGCTGGGGATTCCTTTTCCATGATACGCCCAGAAAGTTTGGAAGATTCTTTGCTCCCTGTCTGTTTGCTGGGTTAAGCCATACATTAAACTTTACATTAGAACGCGGGAAGACATCGGGCACATGAACAGCTGTCATGAAAAAAACGTTTATTATTACCCTCAGTGGTAGAGGCAAAATCATTGTGTCAAAAATGATCATGACACTGAGGCAGCTTTCAGAATATAATATTATTGTTTTTGTTGGTTATTATTACATATTATTACTAATATATGTCCCTTACATTTGCTGGTGGTTGCTAACATTCGCTAATATCAACTGGTGGTAGGCATCTTACAGTAGACCTTCAAACATACAAGGAATATTCTCCATCGTGTCCTATAGAAAATATTATTTCATTATAAGTCTTCTGTAATAGTCATGCTTTGTACAGTGTTGACATGTCTCTGCATGAATACCAAATCAGATGATTCTGGTTCAGAAGCTGCTCTCTTCTTCCTCCTCTTCACTCCTCTTCTCCTGGCCTCAAACTCTCCAACCCTTCCCAGTAACTGCAGGGGATCTGCTAATGGCTGAGACACACTGAGCAGACCACACATTCATCACAGCCTGTAACAGCGTGTTAGCACACAAAGTGCTAAAGGCAGCCAGTGTGCTAGGTCCATGATCAGGAACATATGACAGTGTAAACACAGGGCGAGGTAGCCGTATCTCTAGCTTAGCTTCAATAGAAAGAGAAGAGAGTGAAAGGGAAAGGCAGGAGAAAGAGGGGATGACATGCAGCAAGTCGCCCGGGCTGCAATTGGCTCCAGGCTGCTGCTGTAAGAACTCTGCTTTGTTAGTGGCACCAGGGCTCCCCATCCCTAAATAAACTTGTCAAGATACGGCTCTTTGTTAATATTTAAAGCCACTTCTTTACTTCTTCACTCTGCACGTGTGTAAGTGAGTGTCACTTTTACTACCAAAGGCAGTGGCTTTTCAACAACAGTGCTAATGGGTTGTAACGGTGTGCTATCGCACACTCCCCTGGTGAGAGCCAGGTCTCTGCTTGTGGTGTCAAGTGTTCTTGGGTTGAATAAGAAAACAGTACCCTACTGAGACATTTGGCACCACTCATAAACTGTTCAGATTGGCCTGTGGCTATTCAGCAAACCTCATCCACTGTATTTGACTCTGTTGGCAAGTGGTAGAGAGAGAAAGAGGGGGACAGGACAGGGCATGAAAGGGGCTGGCGTTTCGGTGCCTAAGTGCCCCCTGTGCCTCCCTGTGCCCCCGATGAGGGAAGCACGGTGGAGTGACGGGGAGGGTTTGGCGGCATAAAGACCCATTGTGGAGTCAGTGGAGTGGGGCACAGCCCTGCCGTGGGGACCCCCAAAGCCTGGAGGGGGAACAAAGACCCTCCTATGAGGCTGCATGGGAAAGACTTGGACATTGCTGCCACTACTTCTGCCACTGCCCGCACCATGCATGGGAAAGTTGTATGAGAACTGCAGAAGGGATGAGAGGAGGGCAGACAGTGAGAGGCAAAGATTGGAAATGTGAGAAAATATTAAAAGAAGTGTGCAGCAAAGAAGAGACGAGTAGTATTATCGCAGATGGACATGCTAAACTGCTATTGTGCTATTGTCTTACTGTGTGGGTTGACTCGGTGGTTTCCCGCCATACACACAAGGACGTAGACACACACACACACACACACACACACACACACACACACACACACACACACACACACACACACACACACACACACACACACACACACATATATATATACTGTATATCTCAATCTCGGCACAGGGTCTATGCTATTTAACAGCTGGAAGGGTGATTCATTCAGACACAATCATACTGTGCTCAGACAAGGAGACACATGTTAGAACACACACACACACACACACACACACACACACACACACACACACACACACACACACACACACACACACACACACACACACACACACACACACACACACACACTTGTATGTTGTAACACTTCAAAGCACATCAAAAGCATTGGGGATTTGAATTCCCTTCTTCTCTTTATCCAGCCTCTGATGACAGAAGGGCGAGCGGGGGGGGCAGGCAGTTGTACTTACAACTAAAAGTGCACGTTGGCATGTGTTCAAACATCTCTGAACATTTACAGCGCCACACGTGTGAATAGTTTGCACCATCTTTTCCGGAAAGATAAGATCAACCAAAATTACCTCAATCTTTATTTAGATCTGCCAGTTACCGTATATCTCTTGCAGTAGAATCTTATTACAATGAGAAGTAATTCATTGCCACCTCTCCTCACTTTAATTACGTTAATTACTGTTCCTGTTGTTTCTTGCTTTTTGAGAAGCTTTTGTCTCACAATGAGAGCTAGTGTGAGCAAGTTCTGAAATAATGCTGCTGGCTATAGAGACAATTTGACATCGTAAAGACCTTGATTTTGTAAAACCGCCTATTGTTAAATTTCATCCAGTCATTACTAGACACTAAATCTTTGGGAATGGATGTCAAATGTCAAAGAAGACATGATATTAAATTCATGGAGGTATTTCTAAGTGGCCAGTTTTGTTCCTGAGATCCATGATCAGTCTGTTACGAGCCCCCCTTACCATCACTTACCACACACAAACTGATCTATAGAGAGATTTTCAATAGAGGAACGTGGTGGAAGGAGGTCGACCTCAGTGTCAGGATCCTGAAAGCGAGCAGCAAGTGGAGCGAGTGGTGATTTTGTGGCAACCTCCACCTGTATTTATGAGAAGCAGCCAATCAGATGTAGACCAGTAGGACAATGATTGCTCATTAACCCATCTTAGCTGAGATCTTTACCATTTACTACAAATAAATATAAATGGTCACATGTCCTTTATATATAAAAATGGACGACATGACAGCTCCCAATAAGTGAAGCCAACTCATCTTGATTGCCCCCTGGTGGCCGACTGCACTCCATCTTTTCATTTACGGTCTATGATTTAGACTTAGTGTTTGTCAGTCACGGGTCATGCAGCATTCTGCTTCACCAGTGGAAGTTATTGCTATGGATTAATAAACAATAATGATTCTGTGACGTATTGCTGATGCATGATGGACCTCATGGCAGCATGCACCTTCACTGTAGCCTGAGACTTACTTGATTAATTGATATAAACCAGGAGGGAGTTTTGATTTAGAATCAAAACTGATGATGTCATTGAAAAAAATTAAAGAAATTAAGGTAAGTTAATGAAGTGATCTTGTTTGAACTTTGCCTGAGCTCCATTAACATTCAGTAAATGTTCTAACATATCATTTTGATGGATTCCGGCACTTTATCAGAATCTTCTGGCCTGCTGACTCCTGTCACATTGTATTGACCTGATTTACACTCGATACAGGTGGAGACTACATTTTGGAGTTGAAACAGTCACAGATTTATAAAGCTCGGTGAACAGCTCACTTCCTTCTTTCTCTGTATGTACACTCAAGGTCAAGCCCCTCAATGGTACATTTGTAAAGGTGACTAGTTCAAAGTGATTCACCCTCGGTGCTCGAGTGGGTCAGATTAAAGGTTAGACTGCTGAGGATGACACTTTAAAGTAAGAGGGTGTACGCACATTTGGGTGTGTAGTATGTGTGTGTGTGTGTAGTATGTGTGTGTGTGTAGTATGTGTGTGTGTGTGTGTGTGTGTGTGTTTTTTTTATTAATATTTTGGACAAATCATAAGATCATCTATTTGGTTTAAGAATGATTTGAAAGTACTGGGTTAGCTCCGTGCGACGTACCACAGACAATACAGCAGTGTGAGTGCCTCTGAATGCCTTGCATTTTTATAAGGTTATGACAAGCCTTTTGTTTATCATTTTGACATCTGGATTCCATTCTGTTACTGCGGGGAGAAGCAGGGAGAGCGCAGCGCTACATCGGGCAAAGCCCTCACCCCTTTGCACTCTCGCTCACTTTCTCTCCTTCTTCCAGTCCCATCAAGTCATAGCTTCTTTCCCTCTCTCTCTCTCTCGCTCTCTCCCCTACCTTTCCTGTGTGCTGGTCTCATGGGTCAGAGGAGCTGGACAAACACAAGAGAGTTGGATACTGAAACTCCAGCGGAAGGGACAATAAATTAATTACTAAACGCAGAGGAAGGACATTCCATGCTGCGGGCCTGTGTGTGTGCTGTGCATATGTGCCGAAGGGCTTTTGTTGTGACAGCACAACACCAGCAGAACTAACTTTAGTCCAAAAAGTGTGTGTATTCTTTTTGAAAAATGTAGACGTATGGATGCTGGAGAAGAAGTTGGCAACAGAGAAGTCATGTAAATAATGATTGTATACCCTTTCTTTCCTTTCTCTCATAAACTTGCCCTCTTACCTCTGCTATTAACATCTGATGTCTGCGACGAACTTCTCAGGCCTTCCGCTGGACCTCCCACAATCCCTCTCTTCTATTTGTCCGTAGCTGTGATTCAGAGGCCCATCCCTTTCCCATAACCCGGCTGCTGCCTAGGACCTCAGCATGACCTGCTCTGCATTGCTGCACTGCTTAGACTTTTCTCTCTTTGGGCCTGCATCTTTGTGTTTTGTGTGTGTGTGTGTGTGTGTGTGTGTGTGTGTGTGTGTGTGTGTGTGTGTGTGTGTGTGTGCGTGTGTGCGTGTGTGCGTGTGTGTGTGAGTGCGTGTGGCACAAAGAGAAAACAACAGCGATCATATAACAGTAATTGTGAGTTATTTATTCTCTCTGCTGAAATGTCTGGATTGTGACAGTCTAGAGTTTATGGCGTTTCTAAATGCGTAGCACAAGACAACGAGGAGACACATTGTTAGAGGATAGTTCTTGCGGTTGCTTGTAAGCAAATGTGATTTTCTTCTTTGGCCTCACTTACAATTATTTGCCAATTTGGGACTTAACTTGCCTCTGACTGAGGAGTGTTTATGTGTTTCAGCCTTTGGTTTTATGGTTTGCCTCGTGCACATTGTATGTTTGTTAAATTTCCGCCTTACTCCTCTCAGCCCTGCTGCCGTCACTTTTATGGAGGAGACACAGTTTTACAGCCTCTCGCTTCTGTAGTGTGTCCAGCCGGTGGATTGGGTAGAGCTAATATAATTAAAGTGCCACAATAGACTGGCATGTTTTACTGGAGCAGTTCCTACTGGGTGATGTTGACATAGTGCACTCATCAACCTCTGTGCTGGTCCATTGGCAAGGCATCAAACTCCTAGCAGGAGAGGCGGATGAGAAACGGAGGCATGGACGTGCTGGTGGAGGAGGAAAGGGGGGGGGGGGGGGGGGGGGGGGGGGGGGGGGGGGGGGGGGGGGGTGGGGTGGGGGGGGGGGGGGGGGGGGGGGGGGGGGGGGGGGGGGGGGGGGGGGGGGGGGGGGGGGGGGGGGGGGGGGGGGGGGGGGGGGGGCGCGGATGGGAAAACAATGAATAGAAGGAGAGATGGACTGATGGATGGATAAAGGGGAAGGAAAGTGAGGGATGTAGGTCAATGGCAGGAGGAAGCAGTGGCTTTCGGAGAACCCTCTGTCTTTGTGGCCTAATTGACTCTGCAAGCTCGTTTGAAGTCCTCACCGCTAGCGTGTCT
Organism: Hippoglossus hippoglossus; assembly: GCF_009819705.1. Lineage (NCBI taxonomy): Eukaryota > Metazoa > Chordata > Actinopteri > Pleuronectiformes > Pleuronectidae > Hippoglossus > Hippoglossus hippoglossus. The sequence continues at coordinate 12,945,573 of NC_047167.1, read as the reverse complement.
AGTGGTGAGGACGGGTGCCAGTCAATACAGGTCTGTGTGTCATTGTCCTGTGTGTGTGTGTGTGTGTGTGTGTGTGTGTGTGTGTGTGTGTGTGTGTGTGTGTGTGTGTGTGTGTGTGAGGGGCTTGTGTTCGCCTCCTGAGCATTTTGTAACACATTCCGACACGTATTCTAAAACACCACTCCAGTGAACAACTGACAAAACCCCCCCAAAAAAAGTTTCCTCCTTGATGTCAGCACACTTAATTATATGCTATTGCACAGAAAAACATCACAGGGCCAAAATATTACGTGTAAAACAAAACAGTCAACCGCGAGTCCTCAAGGACGAGCCTTGAATTTTAGAGGCAATTTTATCTCTTGTCGTAAAATTGCTCTTGGAAGACATCGCAGCTTTGCAATGAAGCGCTCGCTGTTTCTCAGCACACGCTATGTGATGCTTATCACGGTGTCGCAATATTAGAGCTGTCTCTGGCTGTGTCAACAAAGTCTGTTTCTTAATGGACCTTGTATAGGAATTCTTCTTGTATAACATAACATGCAAGATCAAAGATCACAATTTACATTCGATTTCTATACAAGCAGCCGCGTGCGACTTTCTATTTGAATTTCTGTGGGAATTTGAGCGGCGGAACCAAAGCAAGCCCCCCCACGCTTTTGAAGTGGTGACATTTCACTTTTAGTGCAGTTAAACAAAGAAAAATAAGATTAGTTCTCAAGTGAAGGTATGAGAAAGGCTTGGTGTGTGTGACTCTTAACATATCGGTAACACACACTGGCACGCTCCCTCAGTGCAGTGTGCACTTTAACACCGTTCAAAGGCAGAGAAAATCCACCTTCAAACCTCCTCTTTGATCCAAACTCACGGCTCCTGGCCGCGCAGACGTGGGATTACGACCTTATAAACTATCGCACTATTTCCGTGTACCGCAGACTGCGCACATTGTATACACAACACATTCACACGCCCAACACACATGGACACTCGCACAGCATGATCACATCTGAGTTACCGGGCTGAACCTCTCTCTCTCTGCGGGGACTATATTTAGGGACACTGTTATCCGTTTTCCTGGGGGACACAGGAGACTTAACAAATGACAGTTAGCACTTGATTGAGTGCGAGTTGTCGTCTGGATGCAGGTTTTCTTTTGTGTTGCGGTGTAAGTTTGGATATGTGGCCCATAGTGAGGACTAGCAATGCTCCCTGTGGAGTTTTAGTGTGGATGTGTGTACAAGTTTAAGTTTCCTGCGTGTGGTATTTACCGTCAGAGTGAGAATTTGTGTCTGGTTTGAATGCAATGGTACATTTGGGGATAGTCCACGTTGTTGCGAAGCCCAATGGGTAAGTGAGTGAGTCTGGATTTAAAATGAATGACAGGCACGGGAGGAGTGAGGGAAAGCTAACAGATCCAGCTCTGTACAAACAACAAAAGTACAGTACATTACTGTGGAGGGTGTTGTGTGTGTGTGCATGTGATCTGTGCACAGTGTGTGTGTGTGTGTGTGTGTGTGTGTGTGTGTGTGTGTGTGTGTGTGTGTGGTAACCTGAAACCACAGGAAAAACGTTCCTAGAATTCCGGGTGGGTTTGGTGTCGTGGCTCGCTCGCTGGAGCCCCCTGAATGGTGCTGGGAATTCGGCCTACGCACGGAAGAGCTACAGAATGAAGGGAAAGTACCCCCAGCCTCACCCCACCCCACTTTCATACATCCATATACACTTCATGCTGCGGCAACACGCACGCACACACACACACACACACACACACACATTCCCTAACAACTGACTAGATAATAGACAAAGTATATGTGTAAGGCAAAGTACAACGTATGACAGAAACGCTTAACTTATATATTTAGTCTTAAACTCTGACCGTATTTCATTGCAAGTCAGTCTGATTATTTACTGCTGTGACTCAGTGATGATGGATGGAATGAGCAAATGTGAACTGGACCCGGTACGTGTATGGTTGCCATGTTTGATTCGATATAGAAGGTGTAGACGTGAAGAATCCGTGTATCATTCGTTCTTTTCATATTCAATTAGAAGACAAAAATTGGAAAGTTAAAAAACATGCCAGTATTTCGCTTTTCATTTATGAATCTGATACCAAAACACAAATAACGGTTTGTTTTTCGTAGCTTCAGAGCATCGCTGGATACCCGTCTGATGCAGCGTGGTGGGAATCGCTGCATGCGTCTTGCCAGTTTCAAACAACTCTATCATTAAATTAGCGTATGGTTCCAGTGAGGCCATGGTGTCGAGACCAATTCGAGAGTGATTCAGTCACTGGGAATTTGTTGCAAGTTGATCTCGTGCAACTCAAGAAGACACTGACTTCGACAAATCATACAAATGAAATATCAAAATAAAGTTCGGCCCGCGACGATTTCCTATTTTTGATCTGTCCGCTCTTCAATATGATTTTTTTTGTGTTTCATTCCCTTTGTTTTCACACAGACTATCAAGCAATGATTTATTGAATTGCCAGGTTTTTAAATAGGGTTCTGCAGGTAGTTTGACAGTAGAATCCACATTAGGAAGGCAGAGAGTAGAGTGAAAGTGATTTGAATCTCGGGCTTTCGGGGGACGGCCTCGGGCACCTGATCTACATAAGCACCAGCAGACTGATACAAGGTTGGAATCTAATCATCGATGGGATACCTGGGACTTCATGTTGATGTGTATTTGAGAGAGAGAGAAAAGGCACAGAAACGTTGCAAATTCATTGATGTATTTATAAATACATTTATTGTCAGTAACCTGTTTGTTTTGAAAAATGTACCTGGGGTTTTAGAAACAACAGTGACAAAAATATGTGAACTAAACTGTTTGAATAGTGGAGGCTTGAGTCCTCCTTCAACAGTTGCGGGTTCGGTTCCAACCCGTGTGCCTGCCCCTGTTCGCTTTCCCCTTTTCATTCCAGCGACAGTGATTTATTTGAAGAGACAATCCTGTACATCAAATAACGTCTTTGCGACTTAAACGATTGCAGCTTCAGATCTGAGCCAGAAAAATGACGACAGCGGGGAAGCGTTGAAGGTTTTATGACCTTTTCAGCAGCTGATTGCAAGGCCACAATTACAGATGACACCTGCTATAGCTACACATTCAAGAATGGGACTTTCCTGTGGCTTCAAGCTATTACAAGCTCCATTTAAAATTCCTCCAGGAGAGAATCCTTGTAAAAGTGTTTAGTGCACATGAGAAGCTTAACTTATTGTTAACGGTAATTTATGGCAATTTATTGAAATAGTATCGGATAGAAACAGAGTATTTTAGTCAAATCTAAGCCTTTTAACCCGAACTTGACTTTTAAAATGCAGCTTACTGACTCGCTTATGAAGATGTGTCCAGTTTCCAACCTGTGGCTGATTGACAGATAAGCCTGATCATGAAAAAACATGGTGGTCATATCTGGAATTGTCAATGGCACCATTTGCCTGCATGTCTTCATTTTGATAATTGCTCCCTAACCTCTGCCCTTGTTTTCCGGGGTTGTTCTGTCCATCTTACTGTGTCTTTGTGTAGAGGGATGTGCCTATTTTCTGGTTGCATATCGGCCCGATAAATGTCTAGCGTGGTGTCCGTGTCCGTCCAGTGCGCATGTGCCTGTCTTCATGGTAGAGGACGGGTGTGAGTGTTGCTCCCACGTGCCCTTTTGCAGCAGCAGAGTCTGATCTCTGACCCCCTCACTCAACACCCTGGCAAGCCCTCTCCCTTCTCTGTGTGGCCGTGTCTGAGTATGTGGACGCCTGTGTGTGTCTGAGTGAAAGGTACTTTGAGTTTGACTTGAAATAGCTCTTTGCTTTTTAACAAACTGCATGAAGAGTTCAGTCCAGATGTGGCATTACCCTTCCTTCCTTCTTTGTTCATCCATGTTTTTGATACACTCATGTTCGTGCAGACATAAAAACAAGGACATAGTTAACTTTAATGTTCAGCATATTCAGCTTTATCCACGGCGAGTCCCTTGACTGCGTTTTAGTTTACACTGGAGCTGTCAGCCCTAAGCACTAGATCACACCATTCATGCCCAGATCAGACAGACAGACAGGCAGACAAACAGGTGGTCGTACCACACCAGAGGATCAGGGTCCACTCCACCCGTCTGTGCTCCGGGGCATAGTTTACTCTCCTGGCTCTGCCCCGGCCTTCCACACACCAACTGCCCCTCAGACCTCTAACCTCAGCTATCCATGCCCTCCTAGGCATGTGGGCATGTGGCCGGAAGTGAGGGGGGTAGATTTCTTTTTTCTTTCTCTCTCTCTCTCTCTCTCTCTCTCTCTCTCTCTCTCTCTCTCTCTCTCTCTTCCTTCCTTCCTTCCCTATCTCCCTCCTGTAAATTGACACATCCTGTCAATCATCGTTCAAACACATTCACACAATAATCTATGAAATGTGTAACCTGTCTGGAGGACAGGGGAATTACATGGGCTAATGTTGCCACCTACTGGGGAGTCTGTGTTACTGAAGGAGGTATGTGTGTATTCCATCAGTTTACAATTAGTTCTGATGTTTCAAAATGTTTTTGAGAAATCAGCGCAAATCGCCGAAATGAGTTCAACACAAGAATCATTGGGTCATCGATCATTTTTATACATTTTGAAGACGGACTATTGTCACAAATCTTGTCTTAGAAGTACAGAGTCTCAAGTCACAAGGGCAGACTTTTCTTTTGTCTTTCTCAGGAAATTATGCCTGTCTGCACGCAATTTCCATGTGTGGGCATGGCGGCAGTGACTTTTTTCATTCCCCCAATCTAACGGAGCTGCATAATGTTTTCCCGAAAGTCTGTGTGGTCTGTTGACTCAGCCTGCAATGCGTCTGCTGCTGCATCGGAGCAGGCGACACAGCGAGGTGGGGAACAGTTACACCCACTGGCACAGTCGGGAAAGTCGGGCCTGGGAATGTCCTCAAAGCAAACCACAGACACCAATTACAGTTGTAATCTATGGAACTGCCACCAGACACTGTTAAAGCTTTAAACACTAAAGCCATACTGTACGTTTCCAATAGTGGAGACAGATGCTCCTCATTTTCTAATTTGACGTAACAGAGAAGGGAGACTGTGGGTAGTAGCTCTTCTTCACTTCCTATGAGGAAATTGCTTTAAATTAGCTGCAAATAAAAGCTTCAAAGTAAAAGTTTTTGTTTGATGTAATGTGGGTTTATCTCACCTGCAGGGTTAAAATAAAAATGACAGTGTGACCTCAGAATGTATACATGATTTTATTTTTTTTGTTGTGCATATAAACAACCATTTTTATTTATCAGCTGACTCCTTTCAGTAGAGCAATAGTCCTCACTATGCAGTAGCCCAAGTTACAAAGTTTAGCATTGCATCCTTTTTATGAAAAATATAGACCATTGTACAGAAGACTGAAAATCTCGGAACCCTCAACAGTGACTAGTTTTGCACAAAACTGCCAAAACCCCAAAAATGAAATTGTGACTTTGTTAAATTGAGATAATGTGGGACTTTTAGTGATCTCAGCTTTCTTACTTTGAAAGGTTTGAAAAGTCAAGCTTTGTTTGAGAAGAATATCAGAACAATCTACCTGTAAATCATATGAAAGCCAGCTTACATTTAAAATACAACTTGGGCCACCCGCTGGTTCAGCCGGTAGTGTTGGAGCCCTGCATATGTTAGTTCTGACCAGGCCCAGTTCTGTGCATCTTCCCCATTCTCTCTCTCCACGCACCTCTCTCCAAGGTGAAATGCCCCAAAAAATATCCGTACAATAAAGAATACATAATAAAAAAAACGGGTGCTGTTAAAAGGCACTGTCGGTCTCTCAGCTCAGAAATGCCCAATGCCTGAAATGTTAGATATTGTAGGTTTTCAGTTCATACTATTGGCCACATGGTGGCAGTGTGGAACCATTTTTTGCTTACACACTGGAAACGTGGAAGCAAACTATGGTTCCACACTTACCAGAACCAAGTCTAGAGACATTTGTGTGTGCGCATGTGTGTGTGTGTGTGTGTGTGTGTGTGTGTGTGTGTGTGTGTGTGTGTGTGTGTGTGTGTGTGTGTCTGTCTGGTGAGAGTATTTGAGTATTTGAGAGCACTTTGTTGCCAACAGCAAGTCACTTACACCAAATTAATTCAGCTCTTTGCAGTTGCTGTGATTGTTGGGTAAATCGATACTTGTTCATTAGCCTAGAGTAACACTGATATGAAACATGCTTGGCAGTGTGTTGGCCTTTAATGGGCTAATGATGAGCCACGCTTGATATTGTAGACTGCAGCTCGCCTGCGGACAGAAATACACACAGGCAGGTAGAACGGCCGTAATGATGAGCATCAAACACCTCCTGGGTACAAGGTAATCACAGCATGTGATAAGTGTATGTGCATGGTAAATGAATCACTGCCTAGTCATAGATCAATTTTCATCTCTGTCCCCCCCCCCCCCCCCCCCCCTTTAAACTCACTGCCCTCCTTTTCGCTCAGGCTCTATTTCAGCTCTCTGACTATCCTCAGGGTTGGCCTGGGTCACAGTGGCCTGGAGAGCATACCAAGGCAGGACTAGACTTGAGCTGAACCCAGAAGACAGAGTACTTGCTGAAGTCGCCCGAAGCTGGGCTTGTTTGCTTCCACACGGGCTCTGGCTTCTTAGTTTAAATGTTCAGGATTGCAGTATGCAGGAGGTTATTGGGTAATCTTGTTTAGTGTTAAACACTGGAGAACTAATCTGCTAAAAGCAGGCTAAATGAGAACGCTGTTTCCCTTTCTATGCTTTAATTAGCACTGAGCATCTTGGAAATCCCAATTCTCAAGGGGGTTCTAGCCCTCTATTAGCAGTGGGCCACATCTCAACGAGACCACTCGACTGGCTCGCTGGGGACTTGGTCAGCTTTCATCTGCATCCCCCCAACAATCTGATGCTTTCGCACACAGACGTCTGGTAGTGTGCAAAATACAAATCTGAATTTAATCATAGGGTAAGAAAACTAGATACCCCTCAAGAAAAAGTGCAAGATATAAGTATTGGGTATGGATGAGAAATATGGATTAGATACTTAGATGCAATAAAAGACCAGGCACATAACATAACATATAAAACAAACATTCAATATGAAGGGCAGCCATTCATAAATGCAGTGACTCCTTTTACTGGACTGTAGAGGCCAGGCTAACAGTGCGTAATAGCCATGAGTAATATGAGCCATTGGACCTTCAACCGTATAGCTGTTACACTGCAACCACTCGATAAACCAGCCTGGTCTTGGCAAAATCACCCTGGGACCTCTTAAGAAGTGGCAAAGCAGTTGAGACCAACATAGTGGTGTGTAATTCCAAACCAACCACACAGCCATAAACAGCCATATTTAACTGGTGCACAGCGCCTCAAGGACAGATACACCACGAGTTTAGCACAGGTGTCGTGCCTCAGGTGAATCCAAAGACAAAAACTGTGAAGATTCATTAACTTAAACGTCGTGGACCGTAATGTTTCATCTCGGCTTAAATGACACAACCCTGTAGTTAGTGTAACCAGAGTCTGAAAGAGGCTGTGGACTGTCTGTGTGTGAGTCTGGAGCCCCATCATTGATAGTAGGAGATTTTTGCACTCACAGCAACTGGTGCAGTGCCGGTTCTCAACATGCCTGTGTGGAATCCTTTGTGGTGATGCTGGTTGCAGCTCTCTTTCTGAGACTGTAAAAGCGACCTGCAGTATTTGAGTTGTGGAAAGTCCAGACCGGGCTGCAGATCCCTGAAGCTACAAAGAGCTGTTCACCTGTTTATTCAAAGTTAGGTGAACCAGTGAACGCAAATTTCATTGATGTAGAATGTATCACGTGTCCAGATCCTAACAAAACCAAATTCAACACTGCACTTCCTTTGGCACTGAACAATTCAAATGGAAAGTGTGAATCAGATACAATGAAAGGTTCTCAAGATATGCAAGCCACAAACAAACAGATTGTTCGATGGATGGATGGATGGATGGATGGATGGATGGATGGATGGATGGATGGATAGATTGGATACATTGATTGATTGATTGATTGATTGATTGATTGATTGATTGATTGATTGGATAGATAGATGGATGAATGGATAGATAAGATGCTGTAGATAGATCTCTCTCGTGAGTCCCTAGACCAGATAGGAGAGCTGTCAACAACTGCTATACAAACTTAAATTGCCACCTCTAAAAAAAATTACAAAAACTGTAATCAGAAGGAAAAATCCCTGAAATCACATATGCAAACTGTGGCATTGGGTCGCAGCGCACAGTACTGTCGGATCGACTGAAAGCCAGAGAGTTAATTATGAGTGGAGACAGTATTATTCCCCAACTAGAGAAGAACCCAGATTCAGAGACGAACGATGAATGATTATTGAGGCAAAACAAGTTAAAACAGTTCCACAGCATCTCATGATTAGTCACGCGGACACGTCCCAAGAACAAGGAGGAGGAACAAGTCAGTATGAAATCATCAGAACAGTTTCCAACTCACTTCAAAACAAGAGAAATTAGATTGCCGGGCTCAGCAGCTGATGTTGATTTTGTTTGGAGTTGCCGACATGACTGCTCTGTCTGTTCTGCTCTTTCTTTTCCTGACCCTGCCTGACTCTGTACCTACATCCCTGACTCATCACCACCACCACCACCACAGAACGTTGCCAGAGCGAAAAGAAGCATGACGGAGCTGGGCTACTCAGAAACATCCATAAAATACTCTCAGAAAACGTAGCCTCAGCAGTTTCTATAGCGAGGAATTCTGGATTAGGAGTTATTAAGGAAACTTCTGAAAACAACTCGGAGCAAGGGAGGGGCAGAAAGTTTAACTTAAGTGAGGGGGTGCCGTTGACCCTGCTCACCATCAACATCTCAGTTGAATAAATTCTCCCCCATATAAAATAGCCCTATACTTGTGCAGCAGCCTGCTCACATGCTGGTTTACATTTAATATGCTTTAGGTTTGACCTGCTGGTGATTTTTAGTATCAAAATCGATTTGGTATTAAAAAGGGGGAATGGCTCCGATTTGGTTGACATGTCATTTTACCCTAAACCAGTGAGCACTGACCAAAGTTTTCCAATGTTTACTCAATTTGTTGAGGAGCATAGAATCATTTTAAGAGGATAATATGGCTTTAGTGTTCCAGCACAGGACAAGAGGCAGACATGAGAGAATATAGTTCGGAAAATGAACCCCTGACTCCCTCTGGTGCAGCAGTGAGCAGTGTTAAAAACAAGATTCTTCATGCTACTATACTACTTAACATAAACTGTGGACAGAGTCATCTTAAATAATTTAATAATGCAAATTTCTCTCCTACTTAAGAAACACTTGAGCCTCTTAAATATCCTCTTCCCTTCTCCTATAAGAGTTTTTTCACCACAGGAGCTCTTTAAAAAGGCTCAGACGCTTTGTGAATAACTTTTTTTCTTTACCAGGATCTCGTCTGAAATGTGAGGGGGAAATTATTAGAAAATGTAATAATTCTAACAACTTTCATAAGAAGCTTTATGAATACGTCTCCAGGTCCACAAAATCACACAGCACCCTATTGACTAAGAAGATTAACCTTGAGTTTCACAAAATTGGGATAAATTGAACAAAATTGAAGAGTTCTACTTTCAGCAATTGACCCAGGAAACAAGTTTTTAATGAAACAGTTATAAAATATTTAACACATTATTAGAGTTTGTCTAGTTGGTAAACTTGGGGTAACTTCTCAAAGTCAGCCTCGTTATCCATAGTATCAGTAGTATAGGTCAGTGTCTCACTGGAACAAGACGGGCTAAAGACCTGTTGGATTTCCAAATCCCCCCACGCTGCCAGCTGGGAATATGTGAGCTCAAAAACTAGGATGAGACAGATAAAGGTTGGGGGGGAAACACTGGTGATGGGAACAGAACAGTGAGAGTAAAATTAAGCCAAGAATGCGTGCCGCAGGTACTGCTGAGAAGTGACTGCAGCTACTGGTGGCGTTCAGCGCGTTCATGTGGTCGCCAGCTGGGTTAGAAAGGAAAACAAAAGGAACAGAGAGAAAGCAGGATTTAATGGAGTTCATGTTTAGTGGGCAGATAAATTAGGGGGAAGAAGAAAGACGGAAAGACTTGAACTGGGGAATCTTGATGGATCATTTAGAAACACAAAATAATAGCAGAGGTTGGAATGAGCGAAATGGGGCACAGAAAGAAAAGCACACTGTCTGAGCTCGGCTGCCCTGGAGATGACCTCCCCTGATGTGCTTGCTATTCCTCCTTGCACATTTTATGATCTGAGCGTCTTTGAGCCAAATAGAGCTACGGTGCATATTGTCAAGGGTTTGCATATCTTCTATGATGGCGGCTAAAAGACTGTGCCAGTGCTTAATTTTGCATATAGCTCTTTTTTTTAAATGTTTATTTTCACAGCGTTTATCGTTGGGTCTCAGGGTTTGTGGTAGGTCTAAGAGAGAGAGAGAGAGAGAGAGCGAGAGAGAGAGTTTGTGTGTGTATTCACATTGCATTTACAGCGCACAGCATTGCGTAACATTTGTATGTGATCGCACACATGCATGTTTACTGTCCGGCAGACAGCATGTACACATACAGTATGTCATGTTGATTAAATGTTTGCAAAGTGGCTTCAGAGCTGTCTTGCCTGATCATGTGCTTAGTGTTAGTACAGTGAATGGCAGCTAAGCTCACAGCGTGTGTGAGAACAGTCTGGCCTTTCAGAACAAAACCTCCCGCTCAGAGTATTTCAACATGTCCTGGCCCTGCTCGTAAAGTTCGCTGGCTACAAACATCCACTCGACTCCTCCCTTGCTCTCACCACTGGCGTCACTTGTGACTTCAGGGCCTTGTGTTCCAGTGGGCAGGTAGATAAAGCTGGGGTGCTGCATTTTATGATGTTACAGGCTTAGGTGAGTCATATACAGTTTCCCACTCATGTCGACTCAATCAATAAAACAGTCAAATTAGCAACAGAGAAAAATATCACAGTCTTCAGAGAAATTATTGCTTTTTACAGGAATGTGGATGGTTGAGTATTTTATATTAATATTGACAGAATAACACAATTACATGAATGCATCTCAAGGTGTGATGATTTTATATATTGTTCTTTCTTTTTGTTGTTTGAACTGATCAACAGCCTTTTAGAGCTCAAGAGGTATGCGTTTTAAAACTCTTCAGCAGCAAGTTCACATTGTGTTTTCTATTCACAATAGTGTGTGTGTGTGTGTGTGTGTGTGTGTGTGTGTGTGTGTGTGTGTGTGTGTGTGTGTGTGTGTGGGTGTGTGTTTGTGTGTTTGTGTTTGTGCGTGTGGGTGTGTGTGTGTGGGTGTGTGTGTGGGTGTGATTAAAAACCTGCAAAACAAGAATTAAGTCAGTGTCTCACAATATCCCGACAATCAAGAGTACTACTACAGTCTACATTACAGGAAAAGTGGGTAACAGTGTATAAAGTGGACAAAGAGTTGTTGACATTAATTACAAGTTGTTTTTGAGTATTTTGCCCAAAAAAACAAATCACAAATCAGTCTCAAGACTCAAGGATGACATCTTCAGAAACTGCTTCTGGCCTGATGCATAGTTGGGCCTTCACTGTGAGTAACCCAGCACATGTTCAATCTTGTTAACCCACAACGGGCGGGAGGGCGGGGAAAGGATTTATTAATCATCATGAAGCAGCAATTTGTTGTTTAAACTGACAGCGGCACCACCAGCTCTAATCCAATGCCCTCCTCCTCTGGAGTAGAGCCACCCACAGCCACAAGAATACACACACTCATAAACTTGTGAAAACAACTGAACTTTTCTCAGTCACTGACACTTCTGCCCTCCACAGTTTGCTCTAATTCCACCTGATGTTTGTTTCAGAGATGACATTGTCTGTGGTATTTAATAGTCACAATGCAAACACATTGTTGTTTAAATCTCATGTTTTTTTAGTAATGTCACCTTCCTTTTTTAAAGACACAAAAAGTTCACGTATTTCTCTGTGTGCTTTCAGACAGTTCGACTCAAAGTCAGTCTCGACTTTTGGTGGAAAACAAATTTCTGTTTGAGTTCTTCTCTTCAACACTGTTGACTTTTAGATTGTACTGCACAACAGTGCAGCACCAACAACAACAAACTGTCTGTCGGGCAGAGACGACTTTACTGTATGTTGTCTATTATCTGCTCATACTGCAAGTGTTACATGTGGGTTCTTGTTCTGCCAGTGGGAAATAAAATTCCACAGGATTAGTTTTAATAATAGAAATAGAAATAATACTCAGTTGTAGAGACTATTTCTATATTATTTAATGATATTATTCTATTACTGCATTGATTGATCTAATTTACATTCACAAAATGTCCTGGTTTTGACAAGATGATTTATTGATTCTAAGTACTCAATTAAGCTGTAGTACGCCATATAGCTTTGGTGCATGATCCCACAATCATGGAGTACATCAGAAATATCAACAAAACTATCTCTCAGAGATTATGTAAAGACATTTCTCTCACTGGCAGAGACCAGTTGATAATCATTAAACTATTGGTATCCTGACAAAGACCTCTGCAGCAGCACTGATTACAATCTGATAAAACAACTGTATCTATCTTCTGGTTTCTATCTCATCTTCACCATGTTCTACATGAACTGATTGTTGAACATTTTGCAGTTTTGAATAAATCCTACATAGAAGGTATAATATTGATTTTAAAGTGAAATGTGACCAGCCATAAGGGACCCCTAACATAAAAATGACCCCTATGTGTACTTAAAGGACACACGCATACAAACCCATCTAAATAATAGAGTAGCACTCTGTTAGGTATATACCTCCGCCAAGGCATTGCAGGTCCCCTTATGAAAGCACATTGAAATCTGATAGATCTGGATTATCATTTGGATCTGGATCGTCTAATTTCACACACTCATAGATATCAGTCCCCTGAATATGCCTATTTTTCCCAAACCAAGATGAGTGAATTTCTCCATGGGAAATTGGTTAAAATGTCCAAAGATGCTATTGTAATGTTATAGAAGGTGATGAAAATAATGGGTTATTTTTTGGCCCATCCCTCATCCTTCCACCAAGTTTCATGGAAATCTGCTCAGTAGTTTTTTATTGTTGTTTGTTTGTTTGTTTTGTGCGTAATCCTGCTGATAAACAAACAAACAAACAAGCCAACAGACGTTTATGGACTCAATCAACGTTTGAGCCAGACCTTGTTGATCTGGCAAGAACTGAGCACAGTCGAAAGACATTTATTATTTATTTTACCAGGGGCCACATCTTCTGGACGTTCCATCACTCAATCGCTAACCTTGCATTAACCCCTCATCAAATGTTTACACATACTTGAAATATCGTTGTTAATGCTGAAACCTAGCCTCGTCTACGATGATCGACAGACGTAGACCAAAAGGTTCACGTAGTAACGGTGCGCTTCAAATGCACATTCCTCCTGTTGATGTATGTACAGCTTGAAAGATGAATATTTAATTGCTGCTTTCTGCCTCTCAGCCCGTGAGCGTTCCTGCAGGCCTTCAAAAGGGTCACGTCAGTTCGGTCTGGGGTCGGCGTCAGGGAGCGGAGGTCATTGCTAGTCTGCGCTCCAGGCAGACGGAAAGACGGCACAGACAAAGCTGCCTTTAGTAGAGTGCATCAATTGGGCATTCACAGGGGAATGAGTCAGTTCAGTAGAAAATAGTCAGAGAGCCATGACTCAGAAGCTGTATGTGTGCAGGTTACGGCTGATTGTTTGTTGAGGTTAAAAGTTTGAGACCACCAGACGAGAGCACGGCCTGTTGATTATAGATTGTGGTTATTCATTAATTAGACACACAAGAGACTGAGATAATTATTCCTGCTGCACTTATTTTTCTTGAACAGTGTTCTGTTTTTTCTTCACAGTTTAATTCACTTGGACACAGGGCTAATAGCGAGTTAACTGTTTTGAACCGTGTACATTGCCTTTGGCAGGAAACTTATCATAACATCGGAGGTCCGCTCCAGATCTGTCGAGAAATTTGCAGCCTTAATTGTATGTCTATCAGGTAATCATCTCTGGGATGTCCCGCTGTGTCGGTTGTCACATCCCCTACGCAATATCAAACAAACCCCGCAATGAAATGTTCCAGGCCTAACACGCCTGCCAGACTCACCCTGACACTTCCCTTTCATTACCATCCCATCTGATGAGCTCATTTCCACGCCAACACTGTTATCCCAAGCCAAGGCTGGAGACTGACACGCATACTCTCCCTAAAACACAGGCCCCCACTTTCAACCACTGCTCAGGGAACCGTTTGATGCTTCAATTAATCATTTCTGTCAGGGGGCAGGAAGTTGGAAGTCCAAAAGGTATCGATTGTTTTCATCTCGACAAAAGAGGAGTCAGATCTGCCGGCAATTAAGAGTTCAATTGTTGTCAACGCAGACAGTGGTTTGTGTGTCTGTGTCAGGAGGAAGAGGAGGGATATCCACTTTGCAAATACAGTCAAATCGGAGGAGGAAGAGGAAATAGACAAGAAGGAGATATGTCAAGTAATGTGCGGCAGCAGATGGGGAAGTGAGACATTTTTGCATTTTTATTGGCCTGATCTGTAAAGCTCTGTTCCAGCACACCGGAGGAGCACAGACCTCATCAATACATTGCTTACATACCCCCAGATTCTCAAGTTCAGCATTTTTATGATTGCCTCCCCTCACATCCTTATGAACACATACAAGTGTGTTCATGCACACCTACACACACCGATCCAACACATCCATACAAACACAATCACTTACACCATTCATAATCACTTTATCGGCCTTGCGCTGCCTGTGGAAGCATCAATTGATTTGATGCCTGTAAATGTCATTGCTCTTCAGTACTGTTAATTTCCCCTACGCTCGGAAGATCCCCATCCACTCACAGTATATCTCCCATATTCATTTAGATAACGGTCTAATGGCCCTGCGGAAAAAAAACATGTATAGATCTAAGTTCAATAATGACTCGTCATACTCATCTATGTTGTTAAGAGTGGTTAGTATTGATCCTCCAAACCACCCTTGGATACAAACCATAGCCCGTGTATGACCTAGATTGTCATTGCAACTATTACAATTATAAAGTAACATTTTTCTCAGATTTGTGAGGTTTTAAAAAAGATTGTGGTTCGGGGTAATTAGACAATCTTTGTTGTCATGATAACAATAACGAGTAATGTTTTTTTTATCCCTGTAGTCCTAACACAGACTTTGTAGCTGAATATACCACGTCACTCAACTTCCTCCTTTGGTTCCGTCATAGTTGCAATGGCCACTAGAGGTCGCTTAACATTAAAACGGAATTATCAGTCGTATGCTAAGCTGCTGGGACAGAACTATGGGTTTATTTTTTGTGTGTTTGTTTGTTTTTTTTAGCCTGGATTAGGTGGATGATTGATTTTTTATTATTTATATTGATTATTTACATAATAGCCGTGACAAAGAGGATGTGAGTGACTTTGAACAGCAGCAGTTTCTCTTCTATGTTAATGACTTGGATTTTTCTTCTGAAGATGTAGCGTCTGAGCTTCTCATTTGTAAACACTAATCACTATCCAACCAACTATGAGATGACATTGTAATCATACTGGTTGCTATAATTAGTGAATTTGTCTGTAGCAAACAAGTTAGATACTAGTCAATTAGTCATCAGTGTCTAATGACTCAGCTCCAGTTGCCCACTAGTCACTAACTTTTATTAGCAACAGTTAATCAATGACCTTTAACATAAATAATAATGAAGAGATGATGAATATAGCAGAACATTTCTGAATGCTTGTAATATTTCATTAAACGCCTGCTTAACACAGTAAATATTCATTTCATACATTTTGACATTAAAACTAATTATTCCTGGAAGCTGTAGTGTGCTGATTCACAATGAGTTCGTATTTCTTTCAGCCAAAAATTGTGTTTGTCTTAATTTTACACAGTTAATACAGAGCCCTTCTAAATCAGGCGTGCTGTGAGAACTGTTAACCTCCCTGACATCAGCTGAACAACAGCTCTGACAAAATCAACAGCTCTAATCCCTGCCAGGCCCAAGGAGCATGCCAGGAATTAAAAGGGTCCAGCCCGCCATGTGTCTCTGTTTCATGTTTTATTCTGCAGTTTTCTGTGCTGTGTCTGATTCTCTCTTTTCTTTTTCGTCTCACAGCTATTCTGGCAGAGTTGTTGGAAACGGTCTGCACGCTCAGAGGCAAAACCCGGAGGTCAAAGTTCGCAGTGTTGACCCTTCACTGGCAGAGGTGAAGGAGAGGTTGGATCGCTTCAACCAGGTAGGATGACCTTTGCTCAGCATGATTATTATTAATGCAGACTGTACAGACACACATAAATATATCTTTGAAGAAGACAACAGAAGACAAAAGAGAAAAGATGTATTTAAATGAATAAGAGCAGAAATAAGAAGTAGGGCATTAAAAGAAAACAAAAAAGATAATATAAATACAATATACAAAGAAATAAAACTGAAATGGTATAAATAAATAAATATAATACAATTAATAGTCAGACGATGCTTTAGGTCTTGAGCTTGTTATCAACATCGTCCGCTGCCCTCAGGTCTTTAGGCTGTTCCAGTCGTGGACCACAGTCGACCTATTGATGTTCTTTATTTATTTTTGGTCACTACCAGAAGACCTGAGGGTTCTAGCAGCTTCATGGGATAAAAGACAGTCTGATGAATAGGTTGGACCAAGACCATTAAGAGCTTTATAAACCAATAGAGGGATCTTAAAATCGATTCTGAACCAGACGGTTGACCACTCCAGAGACTTTGGAATTCATATAATGTGCTCTCTTTCTGGTGTTGGTCAATACAGCTGAGTTTCGAAACTGTTGCTATATATATATATATAAGCAATATATTCTTCTCAGGCAGAAGAGCCTGACCGATCTATTGGTTAGCAGATGAATTTGGGCAGTACCAGCATTTCGTAGACATATCAGTACCATACCATTTCTAGGTGAACTAAATATGCAAGATAAGTCTTACATGTCACTGTTTTTAACATTGTTTAAGATTTTATTTCATTAAAAAAATAAGACCCACTTCTCCAGGCACCACTACACCACTGGAAATCAGTGAAAATGTTGATAAATACCCTATATCGCAGTGTTATAGTAGCAATGGTTGAGTAGGTTTTGTGTAATCCTTCGAACTAAGAAAGAAAGAAACTAACGCAGATGAAAACACAACCTCCTTGGTGGAGATAATCAAAAAATGTTCCATTGCCAATTCATATATATAAAAATATATATATCAGTTTTAATTGTTTTGCTCTGACTGAGCTGCAGAATATTTATCTGCCATCCATAACTGAATTACAAAGAAGTCTGGGTCTATCAAAGGACATTGATTGACCCAGACTCCTCAGGAGACAGCATTTGAAAGATGTTTTTATTTTAGTTACATAAGAACATTTTATGACAGTAATAAAATCTACTTCCACTGAAACCAATTCAACGTTATTAGTCAGATGATAGTTTTATGTAATAACAAGCCTCAGTTGATCGGGCTTTTGTCTAATTAGTACAACTCATACAATATAAGCCATAGTCAGACGAACGGCTGACAAGTCCTTGCCGTTCAATTCAAAGACTTGTTTTGAATGCAGAGGCAGATATCAAAGATAAATGAAAAGGACAGAAGGTGAAAGGGAGACAGTGACAGAAAAAAGTGAATTACTTTGGAAAGAAAAAAGAAAAAAGATGAGAGACGGGAGCAAAAGGTCAGGAATGAGTGACGGATAGGCCCAGATGACACAAGCAGCTTCAAAGTGACGCTGTTTGTCATGTAGATGGGGTTTAGGGCTGAAAAGGACCAAGAATAAAAGGGCCATTTCACACAGTCCCTACAGGCCATTTGAGGAGACAAACGGGGCAGGATTCGGTTCCCCTCTGCCTGCCTACCCTTTTGTGGCCCTGAAAATTATGCCCATGGATCGTTCACCGGCTATCTCTCACTTTCTATCACTAAATCCTCCTCTCTTTCTCCAGTTTTTACCCTTTTCTGTACCCGTTTGATTTCTGATCCTTCCCCCCCGAAAGACTTTCCCCTGTCTGCCCCTAATTCTCGCTTGTCTTTGTCTTTCTGTTGACCCACTCTATATCATGACTTTATCCTCTTCTGCAAACATCCTCTATACCTTCACCTCCTCCTTTTTTCTCTCCATACATTGCCTTGCCCGCTCCATTCAGGTGTAACTTGTGTCGTACATACACCCCTGTCCACCTGTTCTGCACACTGACAGCTCGAGATCATTTCTGTCTGAGCACAACATCCGATTGTGCACGGTGGCTGTCAAGTACCCCGTTGGCATGGCAACCGTGCCGAGTTGAGCCGGCCTGTTGACATTTACAGGGTTGAGACGCCCACCTGCAATCTAAACCAGGTGGCCGAGGGCGGCGGAGCTTTGTGGCTGTGCCAGATAAAAGCAGAGAATCATCGAGTGTTAAACGGCCTAATTTGGGCTTTTTGAGCTGCATCCAGAATAGCTAAAGATCCGAGGGTAGAGAAACACGTTTTTATCACGCGTGCTCACACTTGCTGTCACACACACTTTTGCATTGATGTCATACACATTCATCAAACTGTAAAAGCACTGCATGCTACTTATGTGATGTCTTCTGCTGCTGTAACATTGCAAATTTCCCCATTGCGGGACTAATAAAGGACTTCTTATCTTATCTTATCAGCTTGAGGTTTGCGTCAAATCTAGTTCTTTTCCAAAATTTTTACATTTAAACTTTTGACGCTCACCTGTGACGTCTACTAACCCTGGGTACTATTCATACTAATTTATATCGATCAAAGAGGGTTGGTTCAGAATTAGATCTCCTGGCAACAGCCATAACAGACTGAAATAGCCCATAGCACACGCAAAAGTCTTTCCACCCCACCACTGAAATACTGTGAAAGGAAGTTAGTCGGAGCTATATTACACCAAATCAGGGAGTGTATCTCATACCTAATTATGTTTGTAGGTAAATTCAACTTGAGGTTCTCAATTATTTACCAGGTCGTTTTTTAACAAACGTTTAATTGAATTAAAGATGTAATTTACTGTCTTATTTGTCCTTGTTCGGAGTCAGATATTAAACCTTATTTAAATTGAATGAAATCACATCCTCATTTAAAAAAGAAGTCTGAACACAAGCCGCACGCTAAATAAGTGGCTCCATAATCAAGTCACATGTCTTGTTTTTCTCGTTTTTGATCAAACAAGGTCAGGACTTGTCCGCAGCTACAAAACAGCCTCCAACTGATTTCTTTCGGAGACAGGGCTATTGTTTAAAAATCTTCCATGTGGGCAAGTCATTTCACAAAATAAGTTTATTTGCAGATTGATTTTGGCAAGTCCATCCGGATCACTTTCCATTCCACGAATTTCACTGGATCGCCTGGCTGCCTCTCAGGCTGTAGAGTTAATTGCAGTTAAATCACGAGGGACTAGTTTACAGATATGAGGCATCGTTGATCAGTTCTGATTTGTTCGAGCAGACGAGGTATTTAGGCCTTGACAAAGCTCCGTGATTATGGACTTGACCTTGAGTGCAACAAAAAGCATAACGGGAAGCGATGTTGTTAATTTTGTGCTGAGACATCTCTGGTGAAGCAGATAATCAAACTCATGTCTGTACAATTGTTCACAATGGTTCTCTGTGTCTGTGTTCCAGTAGTTCCAGCTTTGCTAAAAAACTACTTTCAGACATTCAAAGTGAGGACAGTCATCTCTATTAGTCTTCTCTGATCCAAAGAAATCCATGGGGTCTCAATGTTAGAAGTCAAATTACACATTTCTGTGTGTTTGTCTTTTTTCATCCTTGAAGAAGAGCTCTAGCCTGGCTCATTATTGTCAGTATGAAACAAATACACACAGTGGACTGGTATTCACAGACTGTATTTCTCTTTTTTGACTGAAAAAGTATTGCAGGTATTTCAACAAATCCCTAATCTGAGTTTTCCCAGATTTGAATAAACCTCCATTTCCGGGATTAGTGAGATTGAGACGTGTATATTTTTACCTAGTGGAGAGCAGTTAGACCCAGAGGACTGTGGCACTAAGAGGATTGGGAAACTGCTGCTGATGAATCACAGACTCTGACCCCTCATTTACCCGTGGCATTCTCCTCTTAAAGCACTCAGAGCCAAATACAAAATGAACACAGACACTAACACACACACACCCACACATACAAAGACACACGCCCGTACACACGAGCACAACCTGTGACAGACAGGTTTGCGAGGCGAAAGGGAAAAGACGGATCATACACACATTTGTGGCAAAACATCTCTAGTTGAACCAAGTTCCTAAAAGCTGGAAACAACACAAACACACAACACAAAAAACTAATCTCCTGACCTCCAATAAAATGGTCCATTAAGTGAATAGGCCTGCGTATCTCCTCTGACTATATCCTCTTTCTCGCTCTCTTGCTCTCCGCCTGTAAATATTGCGGATGTGGACAATAAATGTTTCAAAGTGGATTTTTGATTCCCGGCCATGGGTCCAGCTGTTTTTGGGTGGGGATCCTGTCACAATGCTCTGTCTGTTTCCCTGGGACTACTCGGACCGCGAGGATCATTTGTCGGTTCGTCAATTTGCTCTTAAGTAAATGCAGAAAGCAGTGGCAGAGTTTAGGGGCAAAACATGCACATGTCTTTATTTTTCTCTCCGACACACACACACACACACACACACACACAAACAAGGACAGCATCATTAGCAATGGTGAAAGCTGCGTTGAATGGGGGGCTGTAAAGAGTCCAGCATGAAAAAGTCCAGTACACAGCAGCCAGTTGTGTGTGTGATTGATGAGATTGGCTACTGCTTTGCTGTCTGGTTTGGCCTGTGGCCCAGACAGGTTCCACATCAGAGAAATCTGACTTATGTTTAACACACACTCAACACATCCCCTGTGGAACCCGCGGATCTTCGAATCTATAGCAGCTACTGCCGGGACTAAGAGTTACTGTCGGCTCTTGTTTGTGAGCATGACAGTTTAAATGGGATTTAGGAGGACTGTAAGAATAAAATAAAAAGTTTTACGTTAAATCCTAAATATCATATACTGTAGGTGTAGTTGTATGAGTAACCCACAGTTTCCCTTCACTGAATATACAGTCAGTCAGCAGTCAGAAAAGTTTTGAGCTGTAAAGAGTGGAGTCCAGGGCTGAGCTGGCAGCGCGTCATAGGGAGGGGACAGATTCTTTCCACTTGAAGATGATGATGGAGCCGGCCGTCACTGGAGCTCTGCTGCTCTTTGCTGCTGCTGCTGCTGCTATGGCAACGACACAGCAACAAGTCTCGATGCTCAGAGCGCCCTATTAGTTTGGCAACCAAACTTCATGAACCCAGACTCTACTCTTAGGCATAACATGCTTTTTCTTTTACCATCACAATTAGATGAAAATTTCATAAAAATCGGTGACTGTTTTTCCACATTTTCACATATTTACTTTCCTCATGGGTTTAGCTCCATGAAAGTAAGAAAATATGTGACCTGTTACTGTTTCTGGCACATAGTTGTGAAAAATCCAATTTTTTCATTCTAATGTGATGCATGTGTAAAACCAAGTCAACACGCCATGTTCCAAAGGTCATCTGCAACAGGGATTACAGGCTCCTTTCATGGAAATGGAAGCAGTGTACCACACGCAGCTCATGTAGAGAGAAAATCTATTAATCACTCATGCAACTACACAAAATCATCATCTCAATACAAGCAAGCAATCGTGCTGTCCACCCATGTCGAGTCAGCATACGGCTAATCGGATTAGCAAGACGGACAACATCTGAAACCGCAGGAGTTGTGTGCTAAATTGTAGCTGCTACTAGCTAGCTTTACACTGACACGAAAAAATGTTAAGGTTAAAAAATGCACATCCAGAAAAGGAAGATGGAATCAGCATCAAGCAATGATGATCTGCTACTTCTTTTATCTAATAACAAGGGTATAGTGATGAAATACCTTGGTACACCTAATATTGATGAAGAGAGGGGGGAACTTGAGGCCCACTGCTTGGTTCCGGAGCTTTAAGGCTGCTGTACACTAGAGGATAGTCAGGCTGATTTTAGACCTGATTTGCCCCGTTTCGACAATCACGGGGTCGTTCACGACTGGAGTTCAATCGGGCCCAAATAATCCTGAAGTATGAGAGGTTTACAAATCGTAATGCGACCGATTGAGTTGGATCTCCAATTGTAAATATCAAACGCTGACTGACAAAAACTCACAATAGTCATTGACTGGGAAGCGTCACCAACCGAATGTTGTGTACTTGTACAGCTGCGGCTAAAAACAACAATACATTCAACTCACATCCAGCTCGCGCTGCAGATAATTTAACATCATAGTTTTTTTTCCCTTTCCTTTTAACTCTCTGGAATAGCCACTGTGAAATTGTTTCCTACAAATGTCAAGTATGTGGTTTTACCTTCAGGCCAAATCATCTAGTGTGTGCGTTCTGATGATTATAAGATTACAAATTTTAAAAGTCAAATCCGTCATTATGTCTGTGATTTCTCCCACGTTTTGTAAGATCGGCCAAGAGTTGTAAATCCTCTAGTGTGCAGCAGCCTTTAATCGGACCACAGCCACTTCAGGACATATTTCAGAATGTCAGTTAGACAATTTAAATAACGGCTGGCACCAAGATAAATATTTTATTCTTTAGTTTGGTAGTATTTAATTTGATTAAGGTTCCATTTGATAGTAAACAGTCATACATTTGGTTCATTCATTTCCTTTGACAGATGTTGGATCGCCTGTTTCTTCAAGTCAGTGACAAAAATAACTGCAATATATCAAATATGTTGAGTAACTCTTCAAATAAACTTCATATCAGACTGTACAGAGGAGGAGGATGTTCCTCTCCTATAACTGCTTCAAACTGTGCATTCTGATTAGTGAGATGTGTGTGTTAGATGTGAGAAGCGGAACCTGTACCCTGCTCTAACAAAATGCTGCAATATCGCTCAGCTCAGTCACTGAAATGAAAGCTTTTATTATCTGGATAAAGGTTTGAAAACTTTGAATGAAATGTGTTTAGTGTCCAAAGGCTTTAAGACAAAACGATGACAATGGCACCAAAGACATTAACCACTGTGACTATATCAACAATACATGCAATATCATTAATGAAAGTTTCAAACAGACACACTCAAAATGATTCTGCACAGCAGCAGCTGAACCGAGCTATGCACTTAAACGTAAGTGTAGGTGTCGCTGTAGAAAAGAACATGACATTTACCAAACAGGTTTTCATGTAGACCCACTTGAATTCGTGCTGAGAGAAGAAGTAAATGCGCAGTTTTGTAGGAAGAGAAACTCTTCAGGTTTATGGTTTCCTTCCCTGCTTCATAATCACAGGGAAGGAAACCACAAACCTGAAGAGAGACCTTAAGGCGCACCACAGATATTGAGGGAACCTAACGTTGAGATATTAAATGACGCTTTACCTTTGAAGCCATATGAAGCCAACTGCCAAAGGCTGCGGTGTAACATCATCTAGTAGCATCGCACAACAACGGGACATTACTACATTGCTAACAGATGTAGATTTAGTCTCATTGAAAGTCAGTAGCACGGTCGGCTACGTTAGCTCATGTTTTACTTAAGACAAATTGTGTGGGTGCATTGAAGATGTTAACTAGGTTAAAGCACACGCAACTTAATTTCCATACACATTTCCGGTCTGTTTGAAAATGTCAGTGACAGTTTCCAGATATTTTATTTACACATTTATATAAATGGCAGTTTACGAGTTATTATAAACACTTATTGTATAACACAGTCTAGTACAACACTACCACAAATTAAAGATTAAAATCGACACGTTTCTGGCGCAAGCCTCAGAAAACACAGCATTTGTCAAGTCGGGATTTATTGCAGGGCTGTTGCACAAGGTTGTTTTGATGTCAGAGGCTTTTTTTCACAGGTTTACTTTTTGATTGACTCAAGTTAGATTTGCTTATGTTGTTGCAGTTGGATGAAATCATATTTGAAGGAGTTTGCTGAGGTTTGACAGAAATACTCGTTCTCAGTCTTTGACCAGGACAAGACTATAACAGACAAAGGAAATAACTGGTTGAGGTTGACTAAATAGGATTCAAAGTAAAACTCAGGATTAAGACAGCGAAATTCTGTTGCTGAAACCAAAGCTTGTATCTGGATACAGGTTTGAAAATTATTAATAAAATGTGCCTAGTGTGCAAAGGCCTTAAATTGAAAACAACAGTAATTATTGCCTCAGTAGATTTATTAATCAATTGTTTGATTTTATATTTCTTGGAAGTCTAAATTGCGTTACAGGCCCAGGTACGATCCAAATAGGAAAAAATAGGACCCTAATTTATTTTGTCCTATTTCACATGAATGATATTAAAGTTGACGTACTGTAGGACCTCCACTGATTAATGCAGCATGTGTGCTCATGACGTTTATAATGATGGACATTCATGTTGAGTGACCAGCAGTGGTTACATATGAGGGGAGGGGGCTCTTTAAACCTGCTGCCTTACACGGGCCCCCGAAGCCCAGTTTGAGGTCTGTAAGGCTGCTGCTTCCCAGAATCACAGCAGCAGCTCTCAGCGTCTGTTGATCCTCACATTTCTCACAACAGACTTCTCATCAACAAGGTAGCTGTTGGAACATGCTCCCTGAAACTGCTGATGTCACTCAAACTGTCAAACGTTTTTTGAACAGCGTCTCCATCATCTCGCTGACAGAAAACAAAGTTCATTCACACGGACACACATCGCACACACACCCTCCTTCAGTCAGGGCCTGACAGTAGCAGGGTGTGACAGCTCCACGCCACGGTGCGTTGCTGTGATTGACTCATGAGGGTTGCATGAGGTCATGGCCAATAAAGTGTCACTAACAGTTAGCAACAGAATTGGCTTGTGCTAACTTGCAGTGAATGGGTGTGTGGAATTGTTTAAAGGATGTCCTTACCGTAACTCAGACGTCTTGGGAAATCATTTCCTTATTTTCAAAAGCATATGAGTTTGTACTGACTGTTGAAAGGGGACTGATTAGCCTTTGTTGCAGAAAACGCCCCCACGTGAAAAGCCATTTTCATTTGGCTCATAACTTTGGAGACAAATGCCAAATTTTCCAGCGTATTCAAGAGAAATGTTTTGTTTCTTCAGGTGCTTTTCTGCCTAAAGAAACATTCTTTCTATTGTTTTCTAGTCTTCTTTCCTTTACTCGTATAAATTAAGTCAAACCCACATCCTGCAACTGCAAACTAACTTAACCATTGTCTAAATTTACCATAAGTGATTTGGCAACATTTGATGGAGATGTAAACATATTTAGTTGCAGTAACTCCAACATTATGAATCCTACTCATGTAGGTATTAAGCTTTTCATCAGAAAAATGCCCGCAACCGCCAATATACATGATATCAATCACTATTGATCCACATCCAGACAGAGAAATATAAAACACTTTTTATCATTGAAATAACATTTTCCAGGTTTTTGTGGCCTTGGCAGAAGTGCATGTGGTCAAGTGAGGGCGAGTGAGAGTGTCCATGTATCTGCTCAAATATTTTTTGAGCTAATATTTATATAACTGCAGGACATCTGCTATTTTACACAGCGATCAGAGAATTGCTGTTCATCTTTTCGTTTTCTACAGTGTGTTATAGATTTCACATAAAAAGGTCAACAAGGCACAAATATCTGGCTGTCAGCTTTGGATCGCTGGTTTTATTTTGGCTTCATCTTCAACCTCAGAATAGGACAACATCAGAACAGTACTCGGCTCAATGTGTGCTTATGCCTTTGAATTTGAAATCACTTTGGAATCATTACAATTTTTTCCATTTTCTGGATGGCAATGCAGAGTTTTACTTAAGTCCAGAGTCCAGAATTTGCTTAATCCATCAATCAGAGGCTCCCTATTGATTAAGAACTGTAGAGAAATACCCTGGCCCTAACAGGCACAACTAATCCACACAAACAACACATCACATGTCTTCCAGAATCAGCAGCTACGGATGGCTAAGCTGTGCAGCAATCCACAGTTTTGCTTTCAGCCTGTCATTCTTCCTTGAATACTTTCTGCTAGTTTCTCTCACTCTCTCTCCCTGTCAAACTTGTACTTTGGAAGAAATACCGTGTACTTTATTCCCCTTCGGCTGCCTTCTCTTGGTCATGCCGTCTGAGATGCATAGAGAATCGTAGCCATTTCCTCTGGAGACTGGGACACACACACACATGCTTGTTCGGTCTTTCAGCTGACGTTTGTTTTCGCTCAAAGGCTTTATGAGTTTTCACAGAATGTGAGAGAATGTAGAGAATTCTAATTTAAAAGTCAAGAGGACTTTTGCAGACTTTCACAGATTCCCACTGTCACTTTTTCCTTAGGTCTCGTCCAGCTTTTCCTTCTCTTCTCCTCCTCTCGGTCCACACACGCAGTTTTACCACCACTGCCCTTAATGAGGTGATACTGTTTCAAATTGTCAGGGAAGAGAAAGACCACATGTCTCGATTTGGACGTGCAAGGGTTATGACTTATGATCCTGCTTCACTAGTTTGACAACTGCCTGCACGGAAACACACACTCTTACACAACCACTATGGCAGTTGCTGTATTCATATACCATCCCTAACGGTCACATTTTTAAATTTCATAATCAGATGTTCTCTTTCCACATTAAACTGGGTTGGTATCCATATTTGCCTCCTGGTTAAGTTGTACACACACATACGCAAACTTCTTCTTAAGATGATCGGTCAACTCTGTCCGGTTATTTTAATTTGCAGAAGGCATTCACATGCAGGAATTCAGCCCCTGACGCTCTCATCCTGCCCCGTCATCCTTTGACTGGAGCGGAGGGTTGAGCGGGGGGAGAAAGAGCCGGTGGGGTGAGACGAGACTCTAGAAAACATTTCATGATTTGGGATTTTATTCAAAGCCGTGTGGGAATAAATGATTTCTCTTCAGATGCCAGGGTAATTTCAAGGTAATCCTTAAGAAGGCTGGCAGCTTGTTTTTTTGCCACCCCTCTCTTTCCCTCAGCGCCCTCACCTGCTTGCACAACTCCAGGACCAAACTCCCCGACTGAACCTTTTGAACAAATTATTACAGATTTTTATATTTTCTCTCTCTTTCCTCTACATCCACTTCTCCTTTGTCCTCTGTCCGTCTCTTTTTTCACTCTGACATTTTCTCAATCGATCTCATGGACGTATTGTCTGTAAAAATACTAAATCTACAACAAAGGGCCAATATACTTTACACGACAATGTCCATGACAATGACACAGTAGAACTGCACTGAAGAGAAATGGCTTCACTTTAAATCTGCCAACGATGTTTAAGCAGGATGAAATGTATCATAAAAGAGCCTCAGACACCCATTTGTCAACCAGAAGTATTCTCAATAGCCCATAATGCAGTGCAGACACGAGGAACTACACACGTCTGCCATTGATCTTAGTGTAGTTCAGTTTTATAACAAGTAAATAGCAATTTAGCTAAACTTTAGCAGTTTAAATGTTCGTTTTTTTACTTCTCAATATGTGTAGGCTGTTGAAAAACAGTAGCGCTATAATCCAACAGCATGAGATTCAGCTTTGTGCCACATATCAGAAAGAAAGTCATGATAGAACAAAGACATCTGTCCCTGTAGGGTTAGAGTCACACTGAATCTCTACTTTCTACTTCACATTCACCAAACGTTACAGTGTGACAGTTCAGGAGGAGACTGCTGACGGTTTTATTTTTTGCGACATAAATAGTTCATGCTATGTATGTGATTTTATTTTTGCGTGTTGGAAATTAGCATATGTTGCTTAGCATTAATGTGCGTGAACTTTCCTCAGATGTCGTCACTGTTTCCAAAAGAAAAGCCATTTTCAGAGACTCAACAAGATGATCAGTGACAGTCTGAGCTAGTTTTCAGCACAGCAAGTCTTCTTGTGTTTCTTAAAGAAGGTCAGGAGAGAGAGAGAGTCTATTCACTGCGTATAATTCATTCTGCAGTGTTTAAGAACTCATATTTCAGGAGGGTCCATCTCTCTTCCTGTAGCTCCAGGGACAAATTAGAAATTAGCTCCTTTAATGTGTTGTTGGAATGAAACAGTTCACTTCCCTGTGTGTTACCTCTGAATTAACCACAGTGGAGCTCTGGCACTTTTTCAGTCCTGACTTCATCGCAAACAAACCAACAAACTGCTCTGGCCAGCAGCCAACCGACAATTCTAGAACGACCCGACTGTGGTTTCCACAGCGACGGCGCCTTAATTGATTCCCTCTCTAATTAACATGCTTTAAGGACAGCTGGGCCAAGCGGCATTGTGTTAAACGTCCTCCGAACGGCCCGGTTATTAGCTTAATACCCAACTGGTTATCTGGATGGTGTTGGTACACACCATTCTGCTGTTCAGCACAGCATTTTCTTGTGAACTCGTGGAATGCGAATTGGATTTATTCAGTTGCTCTGCATAATAAAGAGGTTTAATGTGTTTATCATGGTTGCTGTCCAGAAACAAGAAAGATGTTTTCCCTCTCTTGCTGTCGATCTTCCATTATCTCTTATCTTTATCCTGCAGGCCTCTGCGAAAATATCTGGATTAATGCAGTGAATGGAGATTTAAATTCATACTTTTCTCGTACACAAGTCGTTGTACTTTCACCTGTAATTCATAGCAGCACAACAGTTTCCTCGGAGTGTGAGGAGAAATATGAGTATGACACTTTACTTGGTATAGTTTACAGCTGAGGCAGGAATGATGTTTTTTATTGTGTCTCCTATGAGCCACAAGTCCCCGAACCAAAGCTTGTCCTTATTTTGACACGGCATATCGCATTTCAGCCTCAAAACAGGTGGAACCCGGACTCACAAAGAGCCTGTCAACAGCTGTAATGTGAGCCTCTCCATAGCCATAAAGTGCAAAACTGTGAGTGAGCAATATTGTTCGCATTTTTTCAAAGTAATCCTCTTGTACCTAACTGCTCAAAAACTGAACCATTCACTGACTGTCAGTGGCTTTCAATTTATTTTGTGGTGGGCATGAGTGATATGTTTTAGCTGCTTGTGCTAAAGGGCACACTCGAGTTTCATGAAGCTTGGCCTCGTGTTATGGTTGAACATGACTCAGTACAGTACAGCGCTCATTTTCTCCCACTCGGGCCTGAGTGAAGGGGAGTGCATTCACAAATGGGATACATGACAGATGTAAAGAGTTAGAAAATCACAAGTGCCTGCTAGTGCCGGGATTGTGTTCGGTTTCCTCTTCCCCTCTCCTCAGCAGAGAGTGGTAATAACTACTCTGGCATTAGAACTAGAAAGGATACCGATAACTGCTCCTCTGATAACTTTGACATCAGCTGAGCTGTCGCAGAATAACAGTGACAGTCCAACATTTATATGTCAGCGTTGTCTGGGTTTCTAACAAGGTGGGAAATAACCTTTTTTTTATTTGTGAACATACCAGCCCCTGTCCAAAGTTTGGACAGAAATATATCAGAACTATGTGTTAAACCTCCTCACCGTGATTACACAATGTATAAGAATTATATCAACATATATATTGGACTTTGTCAAATTGCTTATTATTCATATTGTTTAATTGCTCAGCTCTATATTGGTAAACAACTCTATCTTAAAGATCCAGTGTGTACGATTTAGGTGAAAGGGATCTATTGGCAGAAAATGAATATAAAATCATCGTAGTGATGTTTTCACTAGTGTGTTTCATCTAAATTGTACAAATTTGTTGTTGTATTTACCCTAGAATGTGCAACTTTATATTTAAATACTATTTACATCGTGAGCGGGTCCTCTCTATGGAGGCCGCCATGTTTTTTTACAGTAGCCCAGACTGGACAAACTAAACACATTTTGAGTTTTTATGACAACTGAAGGCTGCCATCAGTATTCAGCTGCAACATGCAACTTTACCAATAGATATCATTAAATTCCACACACTGAACCTTTAAATAAATAAATAAATATATATATATTAAAGGCATGTCAGCTAGAACTGAATGTTTCTTTTGGGGTATTCAGAGCTAGAGAGACTGAGAGACTGACAGAATCTGGTGTCAATAACAAGGATAATAGTCCTTCCTCAACATCCCAAGCCCCCCCCCCCCCCCCCCCCCCCCCCCCCATCCTCCCACCCACCTCTCAGCATGTCTTTAGTGCTTGTTCGCTCCATGTGAAGGTCAGTTTTGTTCCAAAAGTTATATTTGCCTGCTTTCTCATGAATGTTGGATAGTGTGCGTATGTGCACATGAAGCAAAAGGATGGTCAACACGAGCAAACCGTGTGTCTCCACATGTTCTTTAAATCTGGTATTCATGCCCGTGTCCTGGCTTCATACTCCAAAGCCCCATTTGTTCTTGTGTCAGGGCAGCTCCTCAGATATGGTGTGATGGAACAAAGACCACCTTGATGAGGGTGGACAGCAGGAAGCGCCAGCAGGTGGTCCAATTAGTTTTCCCCATGCTGGGATGAGTGTTAAAGAGAAGTGCTTCATGCCTCAGGCTGAGTCTTAACTCTGAACTCTGGTCATAGTATGATGTGATATGCTTCCCACAAGTCAGGCTGTCAAATGAAAATAAAATATCGGACTAAAATTAGCTGTATCAAAAGATGCATGGCAAATGATTCACAATCTATTAAACTGTAAACTGTAGAAAATTCATTGATGGTTTGATGCTCAGTGATTCAAATTTCACAGATCGTGATTTGCTCACTGGGTGAACTGGAATATAAACATCAGGATGATTGCAGATGTTTTACATTCTAATTCCCACAGAAATAGATTGTGCAATGAACACATGGTCAGTCTTACTATGTTGAGTATTAAACATACAGGACTTATCCAAACTGAACACCAGGAACCTTTTATTGAGTTTAAAAGAAAAGCTGAATGTTGCAGTTTGGAAAAAATAGGACTTAAATATAAACCTTTTTTGTTTGGGGGGGGGGGGGGGGGGGGTCTGTTTCTTAACCTTTTAATCAATGTTCCACCTAAAATGTGTCTGTAATTAAATGCCACACATCATCCTGCCACCCAGGGCCCTTGCTCCTGTACACCACCCACACTGCTCTACTCTATCCCCACGAGGCTATGTGTCATCTGATGGACACTAAAATATACAAGGCCTGTTATATCTAGGCAGGAGCGATGTTGTGTCAACTTAAGAGCAGTAACGCAGGAGACACGAGGAAGCTCTATGTTCCACTGGGACCCGCTGTTCTCCTTACTGGTATTATGTGGCGTTGCAGAACATGGATTTCAACTGTCATAAATCAGATTTTACTCCCAGAGAGACTAGAGGGTGGAAACTGTATAGAAGCAGATAAAAAAAAAGAAAAGATATCTTATACATGAACCAGTGCTTTATGGACCGTGCATTGCTGTGTTTGTGGTTTAGGAGACCCAGGAGAGGTTTCCAAAACTGGACCAGGTGGATGACTGGGACGAGCTGGGCAGTGGGAAGTCGGAGGGCAGCTCCACAGGCTGTGATGACGAAGATGGATGTCAAGCCTCAGGAGACGGTGAAGAAAATATCTGTAAGTGTCCTTCACTCTGCTGATAAAATCCCCCGCTTGTTTTATCATTCACATCCCACATCATGTCCACAACGATCAGTGTGATGATTAAAAATATCATTGTGATATTTTTAAATTGTGCTTTACCTTTTATCAGATGATTTAATGCAGTTTATAACCAAGAACACAGCTGCTTCTGATTTTTTTTTTTCCGGAGCCACATTTCACCCGCCCACATGGCGAGGGGAATTCACTTTAACACACGTTTTCCCACTCTGCGATCCTAACTGCATCTCCTTGAGGTTACAGCGAAGGTGGCGACACAAGAGGTTCACATACACACACACTAACACATGCACACACACACACACATACACACACACACACGCACATTAGTGAAGAGGTGTTAGGACTTGTGTTGGCTTTGATGATAATCATCTGATCTCCTGTAGAAGCCTCATGTTAATCATCTCTAATTATCATGCTGGTGTTTTTTTAACTACACAGTCAAACTTAGGGGTTTGTTGTACAGCATTTACTTAGTAGCGAGGTGAGAGGAGACAGAAACGTGGGGGAGATAAAACACTCTCAACCATATACACGATGGCAGCGGGTGCGAGGTTGGGTATAAATGTTATGATTTTTTTCTTTTTATTATGTGGTTGGTATATAGGCCATTCGGGGATACTGTGCGCTGAGGCATCCAAGCAGACAGGAGAATGTAACGAGGGGAAGGTCCAGTGATAAGCTGATTCTTTTTGGCTTCCCCAAGTGCAAGACTGCAGTAAAGTCAGATGCTGATTTAGCAGTCATATATATATACATACATAACATTTAGCTCTGTGTTATGTTTACCAACACAGAGGGCTTCATACATTAACATGTGCATTATGATGAGAACGCCACTAAATACAACAAGACATTGGAGTGTGCCGGTCGTCGAGATGTTCTGACCATGACATTCAACATTTTTGGCAAATAATCTAAATTATTTATTAATCTAAATTATACATTTATTATTTATGTTTATTTAATATTATTACAATTATTGTTATATCATTATCCATATCAGTTTACTCGGCTTGGCCGTGACAACGACTATGAACCTACTGTCTCTACCTGTAGTTTGCAAGATGATGTGTCAAGGATTATTTATGACTAGACTACGCTATAATTATGGGGAAGTGTAAGTAATTCTGCGTTAAATTTAACCTACAGAAACTTTGGCATCACTGGATCTGTATGTACATTTTCAACAGACCTCATTTTGTCACCTCAAGGGCAACACTGACTTGTTTTAGGCCTATACATTTTCAGCACACTTTTTTTTACAAATTATATATTAGTTGGACCACAGCAAAGACTGACAGGAAGCAAGACATATCCCATCAGTGTCTTCTCCTATCATGATGATGATTACTGGCTTGGTAGTCAAATCCTTATTGTACTCATGTAACACGCGGTGCTTGTCTCATGTAACTACTTGCAGCTATTTGTAGTCCTGGAAGTGGTGTAAAAGGCCACAATTGTCAAAATGATACTATTCTAGCACAAAAAGCAAAAATGAGACCTCATCCACTGCAATTTATTTATGAACAAAAAAATACTCACAAGATGTGAGGGCTCTAAATCAGCATAGAAAAGATCATACAGCCAGTATGGTTTAAAACCAATAGTTTTCAAGGTGGCAAGGAGATGATCCATGCCAATATACAGCTAATGCACCAGTCAATAGCCATTACACTCCCAGTAACACACAGCTCTGGACAGGTCATTGCTGCCCTGCTCCTCGTTTTGATGTGGATAAAACATGCCAGCCTCCTCAGAGCTCTGACAACAGAGGCAGTATTTCAGCAGGGGATAATCAATCAAAACCACTGTCTGAGATTTACGGAACAAAACCGATTAGACTGTGCTCAAAGTACAAATCCATATCTTGGTGAGCTTTGTTCAGCTGTACTTGAGCCTTCAAAACAATGTTGGTTACACTATGCAACTTGGAAAAGGTGACCGCCCTATGTGTATCTATAAAAACAGACTGCAGATTATGAGGCAACTCTGACTACATAGCTACTTTCAGACAACTCTGGGAAATTGGGTCTGGATATTTTCCGGACGCTCACATATAAAATAACGCAACCAGATATTGTCCAGGTCAGAACAGGAATATATCGATAACATTCACACTTTTGCATCCGTCTCGTGTAAGAAACGTTTCAACATTCGACATGTTCTTGCTGTAGCACTGGCTCACACCGAATTCCTTTAGGCGTTTTCCAGAAAACGTCAGGAGCGATTGGCTTCGACATTTGAAACCTCACGTACAGCCCCTACGGAAAGTTTCAGGAAAATGTCAGGAGTTCATGGCATGTCTAAAAGCAGCTTATGCCTCAAAGCAATTTGTTTCTCTGTGGACTATGAATGCTAAGAGCTGGACAACACTCGTCCTCTGGAGTAAAGACTCTATTTATATTGTCCATTTACACTGGCCAAGGCTGGTCAAGTAAGCATGCACTTATCCATGATACTCACACACTCCCCTGCTAAGCACCATAAAGTGACCAGTTCTGGATCAAGAATTTCCTCCGACTATTTTCAAGACTTTAAAGCTCAATATACATCTGACATCTTGAGGCAATGTAGTGCTTGACACTTTAAAATTAGCATTTCAATGTAACATTGACTCATTGGGATTAAGACATGTTAAAGAAGAAATAGAAAAACAAAAAACAGATCGTCTGATCTATTATTCTCTCATGACTTCACAAACATTGGTTTAACCACTATTGATTCAAGCAACAACCTTGGCAACTGTTAAAGGAATTCCTTGTGTTGGTGGGATTGTAATGCATTACAGTGATAGGAGGCATATTTTAACTTCCATCTGCCTGTTCATTTGTATGCCTCTGTAGATGTGGCAGAGCTCCCAAGGTCCATGTTAAAAAGGGGGCATGACCACCCACTGTTCTGCTGAGGGAGACTTCATTACATGTTAATGAATAGCACTAATCTGCAGAGGACAGACTGACTGTCTCTATCATCACTCAGATATGATGGAACCGCTGCAAGTCTTATAGGAGATGAGATTCATGCACACAGCCCTCTGCATTATAAAATGATGCAGATATATGAGCTTCTATAAAAAATAACTAAGAATAGTTGTGAAAACCAAAGGATTGCAGGCAACTATAGGAACACTGAGCTATATATATATGTATATCTTATGTATGTGTAGGCTTGAGAGAGGGAGTTGGAAAAGTCACATTCTTTTCACATACTCCAATTTGCTCTCCACTACTAGAAGAAAGCGCAGTCTGATTGCATGATCTCATGCCTGTTTGATCGCGGTTCAGATCCTGCTACTTTTGCCTGGAGACATGCTAGTGTACTTTGTGCGCCAACTAAACAAGGCCTGGTCATGTACGAAGCCATGACCACAGCCATGAACAGGAGAATTATTCAGTGAATCTTTAATGAACCATATCATCCCTCTGCCCTGCGGCTGTGAGAGCCTCCTCTGTGGTGCATTTTGTGGCGTGACTATGGCTTATTAACTGTATTGGCCCAGGAACACTTATGGCTGCTCTTTCCAAAGGAGCTATTCATTTGTAGCTTGCCTATTAACGCATTAATCTCTAAAAAAAGACCCACAGTGGCACGTTAGACTATCTCTCCATTAAATATCAAAAGGAGACTCCTAATGTCTGTGCATTTGTCTGCCTGCTTCCCAACAGTCTTGAGTGAGATTATGGCACAGTGGATGTGCAAATCTGAGAAAACAGACATGGAAGAGATGTTTTTCCTTTTGCATTGAAAGTGCAAGGGAAGAGGGGAGTTTGCTTTTAGTTTTCATGAAATGTTAAAGCAGTTTAGGGTGGAACATGGGAGAAAAATGAAATCCCACTGTAGCCTTTGTGTTTGAGTGCAGTACAGTTTTGTTTGTGCTGCTGTTGAGGCAGTCCACCTGGAAAAGGTGTGAGAAGCCATGAAAATACAGAAAATACACGCAGGAGAAAAGCAAGTTATCCATCTCAGAGGAGGAGGAGAAGTACACACATGGATAAACACTGTCTGTGATTGAGCCAGAGGGATATGCAGTGAAAAAGTGTGAATCGTACAGCCATGGAAGTACAATTCTCTTTGGGTAACAAACACCATCTGTCAGGAACACTGGTGAGCTCATCAAGAAAGTGAAGACACCCCTGGCATTGCTCTCACTCGCTGCACTTCAGTCGCTAAACCTGTCTATTAGCATGGAGCCGCTGGCAATGCTCGTCTTGCCTTGCCATCCTGTTCAAGAACATAATTATGTACATCTGACAAGACGGGAAGATTTAAGAGAGGATCAGTGTGCTTCTGTTTTTCTCGGAGAGAGGGACAAATATATTGACTTTACTCTCCTTGCATACCCTCACACAGAAGGAAACAGCTGGCCGTGTGTGTGTGTGGTGTAAACCTGACCCGAAGGGAAGTAAACTCCGAACACTATTTCAAATTCACAGCTGCTACTTTTGTGAAGTGTTTTTTTAGTATAGCGAAAGTTGCAAATTTTAGTCTACATTTAAACACACACACATACTTGGTCTTCTCCTTTGTGAGGACACAACTACATAATGCTTTGCCTTCCCCTAACCTGCTTCCTATCCTATCCTAAACCTAATTCTAATCCTAACCCTAAAAGTTGTATCCCTTACAGTCCTTTGCAGTTTAGTAAGAAGACTGACCAAAATGTCTTGACTCTGGAAGGGCTAATTGTCACACTGGTCCTCAGAAAGATAGACGTACACATGCATTTGTCATATATCAGTGTTAGGGGAGATTATAGGCATGCATGCATGTACTAGAGACTCATCAAAAGGCCCCAATCAGCTAATTATACATTTAAGTCAGGATGGCACAAACTGTATTTGAGACTTGTATTCATTATCCATCAATGCCCAATGTTCCTTTCACTCTCTATTTTGTTCATGCACACACAAGCTTTCTTGTAGGGAGATGTTAATGTGTCTGATATAACCTTGAATATGACTTTGATTCTGTAATTCAGTGACGTATCATTCCAGTATGTTTTTGAGTTTCTGCTGTGTTTGTACCTGAATGTCAAAGGAATGGAGAGAACGTCTCTCCAAAGCCTATAAGGCTGTAAAGGTGTGGGACAGCTGTTCACCCTAGCAGGGGAAGTACATTCCCAACATGAGCGTCTGCATGGGCAGGATATGGTCAACCTTACACCAGTGTTAGCAGGATTACAATGGATTGGCCCCAAACATACTGCCGCATTCTTTTGCTCTGGACCTAGCACGCATTGACCTTTCATGTTAGAAAACCGGAGATTAAGGGAGGAGAGATGAAAGTTGTTGTTGGAGAAAGGACAAATGGTCAAAAGTAGAGGTGTTGGAGCAGGAAAACGCTTTGAGACGAAAATGCGGGGTTAATACCATAGACCTGTATGACGTGATGCTTCAGTACAAGAGGTAACAGAGGATTGGGAGTTCAGCTAACATGAAGATAAAAAGTTAAGGGTTGAGGTTCAGAGAGGATGATTGTACAAACCTATGATTCAATCTAGCGTGAGAGGGTGGATGAGGGATTTGGTGCTCGTATTCTCTGCCAGGCTTGGTAGACCCAATCCTTGTTCTTCCCATCCTAGGACCTGGAATGAGCCTGGGCCTCAGAGGACTAGCGTGTGTAGAGGCCGGCTGGACAGCAGATGTCCCATTGCGGATATTACCAGTAGGACTGCCATTTCCCCTAGCCTTTCATCTGGAGCTCAAGGGGCTAAGAGTGAGCTCCGTAGGGCAGAGCAGGGCTGGGGAAGAAGGAACCAGAGGATCAGAGATAGCTTTGGCGGGGCAGGGAGATGGTCTGGTTTGCGTATGGATATGGGAGGAGTAAATTACAATTTCTCGCAGATATTCCGACTCATCTGTGACACAGCTAGTGAATAAGATTGCACAATATTTTCAATACTTACCTTGAAAAAATCTGTGATTTATTCTGAGAAATGTCAGTATTATTCCATATGAAACGAATTTTGGGGAAATACCTATCTTACTAACAAAACAATTATAGTGATAATCCTGTAGAAAAATGTGCTCAAACCCATTTGGAGCGCTAAAAATACCTGACAAATATTATGTTTTATTGAAATTTTCATATAACATGTTTTTATTTCTATATTACACAATAGAATTTGTTATCAACTGTCTCCAATTTCCTGCTGTCCCCATCCATCCCTTTTTTTTACGATCTTCCACCCAGCTTTTCAGTAGTCTCCTCTTTCATCCTAGCTTGGCACATTCTGCCCTGTGGCTTTTTTATGGCACTTTGAGAGCATATTAGCTTGAAGGGCTCCCTAGGCATGAGGTCATCAGAGGAGAATGGTTCTCATTAGCCAGCATCATCATTTCCTTTCTAAGCAGTATCATTGAGACCTTTATGATTGAGCCTCTCCAGCACACCTTTGGGATCCTGTTTGGGAAACACCAAGAATCTTCGGTGTGGATATAAACTAAAGGAAGTGTTAGGAATTACGACCTCGGCAGTTAGTAAAAAAAACGATACATAGAATTTAGCATTTTGTATAATTGCTATGAAGTTTACTAGCCAAGAAAAAAGGAATGCTAGTGACTCAGTGCTCTGATTTTGTCGCCACATAAAAGTCTTTAACTACAGCACCACAAAAGCAGCTCTTATCCACTTACATAGCGAGAAATCCTTACAACATGTGCAGGTTCCCAAGCAGTAAATGGCATTTTAAAGATGGTGTCCAGACTCATAAAGAGTTTTTTTTATTGAAAGCTGCAAATTCAGTAGATCTGACCTGAAATTTATTGTGTGCTTAACATGCTCATACACCACCCTTCCCCGCAACTGCAGCCAGGCTCAGATTAAACTTGTCATTGTTGTCATTGGGACCAGAATTAATCAGTGATAAATGGATTTATGGAAATGTGTTGCTGCAAGCTACACACACCAACAGCAAAAGCTACAACTGAGGCAACTTTGTGACAGCCCTAGTTTATTTAGGCTTCTTTATTAATGCCTGTACCCATGCAAGCTGCTGGTAGTTGAGATGGGGATTGGCTCAGAGGGTGGGCGGGGGAGTTGCATGAGTTACCTTCTTGACTTCTCGCCTGCCTTGCCCGTAGCCCAACCCTGGCTCCAAACACAAACTGGCATTCCTGCCGTAACACAGCACTGAGAAAATAAAGACAGACATTCCATTGATATTGAAAAATACTGTTGAAGGATAAGCAGGGATGAGTCTGATCCTCTTTGTCTCAGTTCACCCTGGTATGCAGGGGGAAATACAAACTAAGTGAGGAGAAAGGGAAAGAAAGCATGGAGGGAGTTGGGATGGAATTCTCCCAATGAGGCCGGCCCCTTGAATAGCAAACTCAAACGATTCAAACTTGTTTTAAAGCAAAACCACGATCAAACTATCTGCTTTAGACAGCGGAGCTGCATTAGCATTGCATGATTGGTCAGATAATGGAAGCTGCAAGCAATGAGCCAATTTTTGTATTGACTACCTGCGGTGGGAGTCTGTGTGTGTGGTCTTATAAATGTGTATCTATCAAAGGGATGCACATGCAAGACAAGTCACTTCATTAAAAGCCTATCCTATTGACCAGCACTGAGAGCGACAAAGCCCTTCTCTCTTATCCATAATTGATTTGGCAATTAGAGCTGAACCTGGAGCGGACTGTCAGGCCCGCGGGCTGGGAGGGGGCTGACCTCTCACTGCTTCAGCTGATTACAGATCAGATTGGAAGGCCCACTGACAGCGTAGGTAATGTCGTGCACATGTGTAATTTGTTTCTAAAACTGC
This sequence comes from Hippoglossus hippoglossus, assembly GCF_009819705.1. Classification (NCBI taxonomy): domain Eukaryota; kingdom Metazoa; phylum Chordata; class Actinopteri; order Pleuronectiformes; family Pleuronectidae; genus Hippoglossus; species Hippoglossus hippoglossus. The sequence goes on along the minus strand of NC_047167.1, from coordinate 12,906,218 downwards.
AGTCAGTTATGCAATCAAAAGTATACATCAAAGTATTTGACTCACCCCCACAAAATCAAACATTTATAACATCACACCATGTATTTTTTTTCTCCTTTTCTAACCCACACAGATTTCTGAAAAAGCTTTGAAGTTGAAGAAGCGAGCATCACTTAGATCGTATTAATTCATAGGAGGCTGCTCACATGGACTTACACAAGGTTGCAATCTATTCTCTGCTGCTTACTGTTGTATGGCTCCTGCTTCTTGGTGTCACTGAGAAGGTAGCACCCTATTGAAAGTTTACACACTAACACACTGGAAGATATTTTCCACAATTCAGCTTATATCCTCTGAAGCATTGAAGTCATCATTGGATTCTTGGCACACAAGGAAAAAAAAGGACATGCTCTGTACAGTTTAAGAGAGAATCTTAGAGGGAATATTATTTATCCTGAGAGTGTGCTGATTGGGGGATTGCAGTGGGCAAGAGAAGAGATTTGTGTGTGGAATGTTAAGACAGGAGACACACACAGCAACAATATCTCTTGAGTGCTACCTGATGTGCACTTCCTCTTGACTATAATGGATGGCAATAAAGTGTGTGCATGCATGTGTGTCTCAGTGAGGGAGCAAAAGAATATGAATGTGAGTTTATCTCTGCATCCTTCACGCTTGTCTGTCGACAAGGACAATCTGACACCTGCCAATGCAAGGAGGCATCTGGCGTTTGAGTGCAGGCAGGTGTAGTGTTGGGCGTGTGTGTCTCAACACTGATATCATCCAAATGGCAAATGAGTGTTCTGGTGGGGAATGCAATGTATGTGCCGCTGTAAGATGGAGAAGTTGTACTCGCTCCTCTGTTGCATAGAGGTTGCTTTCTCCTCAGGAGTCCCCTCCATCTTGTGAATCTGTCACATTGACTGGTGGAGGTCACTGTCCTCCCAGGGCCCCTTTAGCCTATTTGTTTCTGTGTGTATGTGTTTGTGTGTGTGAATCTAGGGGAGTAAATCTTAATCTTGCCAAGGAGCTTAATAGTCTAAGAATCGCAGGGTAGATTCCATTGCACTGATCCCTGCTCTGGAGTTGCCATGCTGCTGTGCCCGTTGCTAGGTTAGCTGTAGGCTCTGATGTGTACCCCACTGGTGCCCCTGTATTTTTGGCCCTTTAGCCCCTCGAGTGGCCTGCCAGAGACCCTGTACCAGTCCTGGATTCCCTACGCAGGTTGCCTGTGAACCAGAAGGACAGTTCCCAGAACAGCGACTTTGTGTGTATGTGTGTATGTGTGTGTGTGTGCAGGGGAATTCAGTGTGTAACTTAGAATACAGAACAGGGAGATTAGTTTGATGGGTTGAGGAGCCCCAACCTGCCATGGCACCACATAAAGAGTGAACCATAGACAAAAAGAGCACCAAGATGAATGGCCAGTCATGAACTGCGTGAATGCATCCTTTCCTTGTGCCCACCCTTTAACCTTAGCACCCTTTGTGAGAAAGTGTGTGAAAAGAGATAAGGAAACATTGTGTGAGTTCTTGGGAAGGTAAATGTCTGTGTGTAAGACAGTTAAAAAGAGGCATTCAAAATACATTGTGACCCATAGAGTTTTAACATTCTCCTGATGTACCAAAGAGTGTCAGGACAGTCTTGATCCATTGCCACGAGGATCAGCATCCATCTTTTATTACTGTTCAAAGGTCTGATTGGAGGCAGATTGATTGCTCTGTGTCTTAGTAATACTGGCTTTACCCCAAGAATTGAAAACACTTGTATATACCACGTGGTGGTGTCTATTGGGCCGTATACATTCAAGTATGTTGGGCATGTGAAAATATATGTTTATGATAATATTGCAACCAAGGAGTAACTTTGGTCACTGAATGGATGTGTGCTCTCAGGATGTATAAAGACCATTCCTATCCTAACAGTAGACCATCTGATTGCTGTGCTGCAAAGGAGGGCAGCTGAACAGTTAATCTACACAAACATCTTCCAAAACTTCTTTGGATAGATGACAAGTATATAATCACACATCATGGTGAATCATGGTCAACAGAGTCTAATGGTTCAAATAATTTCACAGCATTTGAGAAACCCTGAGCTGGAACACATGGAGCACATATTGGCTGGTGGCATAAAGAACTCTTAACATCAAATAAGGATTCATCTAGCAAATCAACAGTGCCATTATTTGGCCGCTTACCAGAGCTGTCACAGAGGAAGTAGAGGAACAGTTGTCTCTGAGGCATCCTCACAGCTCTCGGACTTAAACTGGAACCAAGCACACACTCGTCTACCAACTAATTCAGACAGCATGTCTGCGTGTGTGTGTGTTCGTACATGCACTATGAACGTGCGTAAATTCTGTTTTGCCTGTGTGCATGCTTACATATGTGTTTCTGCCTGTGTGAGTGATTAAAAACGAGTCAAAGGTCACCTCTCTTAATGAAACATCGCCGTGAGGCAGACCCAATAGCCTTGTCAAAATTCAGGACCATGAGCTGCTTTACAACCCCTCCCACCCCACCGCTCTGTATCCGTCTCCCATCAACAGCTTAGCAGGGAGAAAACCTGCAAGGTCAAGACAGGGTGTGAGCCTAGAGAGAGGAATATGGTGAGAATGAGAGAGAGAGGAGGAGCAAGCTGTTGACCTCCACCCACCTCCATCACACTCCCCCTATGTGCCGTAAATTAGCACTCTACCTTCTGGCCGTGTTTATAATTGTACACAGCAGGTGGAGGAGTGAAAACTGCTTTAAAGCTCTTGGTAAACAAGAAAGTCTTCTGTTTGCAGATGTAACTTCTGTGGTTTGGTTAAGTTAAACTGTACAAAATAGGTTACTCTAAAGTAAGAGTGGGACGCTACAAGACCATTCTCATTCAGAGACAGCACTGCACAATTAAATTGAGCAAATATCTATGTTTATAATGGATACAAGTCTGAGCATAGACTCCAAAAGCTGCCTTGTCATGTTGATGGCATATAGCCTGACAACCTGCTAAGCCCAAGTGCAGTAGCACAATTTTGACTGGATTACTGCTACAATGCCAGTATTCTGCTTAGAGGAGACTGACAGACAGACAAACAAGCATCCAAAACACATATGTGGACCTCGGTTTCCTTTTCATGTCCACGTGTGTTGTGTGCATTCATACTGTAAGGCTATGTTCAGGCTCAAGTGGCCCAAAACTAAGGTGTGTTTTTTTTTTATGATAGTGTAAACAGCACAACTCACATGGAATCTGATCTTTTCCAAATCGATTTTGGGCCACTTTCATATGTGGTCCGAATCTGCCGTGGTCAGATCACTGGTCTATTATACAATGAGCTTGATCGTGTTTTGGGTGATAAACCAAGCTGTCAGAGTCAACGTAGCCTAAGAGTGCGTTATCTTGTCTATGCGTGACACAGTGAGGAGAAGACGGACAAAATCTTTTAGTCTAGGACATTTAGTTTCTTCCCTTTACATAGATTAGTGGATTTAGACTATGCGGCAGCAGTGGCCGGGTGCTGACAAACCAAAAGAAGCACAAACGAGATGAGTGAAGGAAAGAGAAAGCGAGGACAGCAGCAGAAAAATGTAATGGCTGCCCGGACAACCATCATGCAATTTTCTGTCCCTCAGAATTTTTCCAAAGAAATGATGAACAAGACGTTTGTTATTCCTCCCACTCACCTTCCAACCCTTACTCCTCCCTTCCTCTCTCTCCCTACCCTCCAATCCCTCCTTCTTCTTGGCAAGAACCCGGGGTCCACCTCTTCCTCGGTGCAGCGTCCAGGCTTGTTAGAAGCAGCTGTTGTTGCTCCTGGGCCAGAGGGAAATGGAGTCTCCTCCAAACACACAAGCTGCCCCTGGAGAGGCAATAATGGCAAAGGACACTATGAACCATTTCTCACACACTTAGCCAACAGAGAGGTCAACAGGGTGGCAGAGGGTCTTGTGTTGTATCTGTAGTATTAAAGGTGACACAGTCCCTGTATGAGTGTTGGATGTTCAGATGGATGAAGCGACATGATGCCTCATCCTCTTTCTTCTCACGACCCTGTCTGCTGCAGGCTTTAATGACAAATGAAAGCTCCCTCAGCCCATTCTTTATACTATTACAGGGCACAGACACACACATTTACACACTTCCTCTCAGACATTAATGTCTGTGATGTTGCACAGATCTCTCGGCATCTATTTGTCTCCCACGTTTGCTCTGCCCTGTTCTTGTTTGTCACTGTCACCGTTTGCTGACTATAATAAAGCTTTTTACCAATTAAATCACATTTATCTTTTACTGGTAGAGAGCATATGTCATTTAGTGTTGAATGTTGTTGTGATGGGAGACGCACGGCGGTGCGCCATCATGTATCCTTGATGCGAGCGACATCTCTCTCATGCTGAAAAGCAAACCAAACTATTTTCCTCTTCTCACCCTTTACATCATCTTTCACTCCCTTCCACCCTTGCTTTCTGCCTTGCTTGTTCTCTTTCCTTCTTTGGGGGATTTAGACGTGAGCCAGCTCATGAAACACAGCTTATCTGCTAACATTATCTCATTATGACAACAACATCACATTCCATTATCCTCCTGCCACTCTTGGTTTTCGGTTTTTGATGTGCTTCAGGTTGTTTCATGCTTTTGGGGACTTAACTATTTCAATGCGCCTCTTTTTTCCCTCACGTCTCTACTGCCTCTACTGTTCTGTTTTATAACTGTGGTCATGTCATTTCTCTCAACTACTGCTACGCTTGAATGCTTCACATATCCATATGATATAATAATATGCATTAGAATAATATTTAAATATTATCATGACACAATATTTTCACACCATGTGATAACAGTGTTCATCACAGTCTGTTATATTCTTTTCAAAAGTAATGTGTTTGTTGAATTAGCTGAAAAAGAAAATTTGAATATTTTAAACAAAAATTCATCACATATGATTCTTGGCCTTCCTTGTGCATGAAGGTTTCGCCGCAATAAAGATTAAGATTAAGATTTAAGAATAAATCTACCGAATAAAAATGTTCTCTTCTTGAAAAGTAATTTCTCCAAGTTTAATATGGTGCAATGCATAATCACGTTTCTATTGTTGACCTGTGTAACAACATTCAATATATATTATATATATATACATATCAATAATTGTATCCTTACAAATTGTTTGAATCTAAAACAAGTTATCTACCACTGTACTGCATCAGCTAAAATATTAATTTGATTCCATCTTGTTTATGTGTCTCCCAGCCAGTGGCACTCTAGACAATTACCAAGTTTGGCACAAATGGTTACATTAGTTTACATTAGATGATCAGTTTTATTTCATCCAATAGTATTTTATTTAACAGATCCCAAACCCTTCCACCAACACTATGCATTCTTGAATAGCTACCAAGGACCCGTTCCAGTAATTAGCCACTTGGGCAGCCTGCAGTGGAGATGTATTAGTGTTGTGTTGTACTGCTGTCTTCTGACATGTCTCTGATGAGATGCAGCCCATTTCCACTGAAACAATAACAGCAATCTGATTTGGGACAAATGATGTCTTTGTCTATTGTCTACTGGAACAACACAAAACCATTGGCACACACTTCTCTCTCTCTCTCTCTCTCTCTCTCTCTAGAGCCCTGCCGAGCCTTATTCAGACTTGCATGCACATAAAACCCATGTGCATAATAGGGATGGGTTGATGTACATTCTCAGTTCTACAGAAGATTTAAAAAACAATTTGGACATGGCGTATCTGAAAGAAAAATCATATCAGATGACATCTCCAAAACACCAATTTATATCTGTGAAGAGTTGATTTAGTTAGCTATGCAGAGCTCTTTTTAGGTTTCCTATTAACGCAACGTCTACCACACACCTGGCTGTCGAGTTGTTTGGCAGCTGAGTTCACAGATGGATTCAGACAATCTAGACAGATTGGTTTACACACCCAAGCTGGTCTCAATCCCTGCAAACCTGGCCTGTTTTTGTGACTGCCTAAAGAGACATTTTGACACTGATCATTGTCAGTAGTCTGATAAATTGTTTACTCCCTGACACAACACACCCCCGTTCTATCCTTCACCCTTGACTGCATGTGTTTCTTGCTGTATCCTTTGGGATCAGCAAACCTTGATGTCACCTCATCCATCTTTGGGCGCTCACACAGGGATTTCTGAGCCTTTTCACTCCTGCAGGAGGGTACAAACTAAATGTATGACACTTGTATCACCTGAGCGATGCATGTTTATGGGATTTTACTGGGGAATTTGTGTGCTGAGGGTGGTCATCTGTCTTCAATCCAATCATGTACATTTTTAGGTTGGGTTTGGTCATGAAGAGGAGCAGAGAGTAGGATGCATGATTTCTTTTAGACAACAACATGTTTTTACCCCCCAGAGGAAAGCAAAATAACTGCTTTAAAGCAAAGCAGAGAAGCATCAAGCGCGATGCAAGTGTCTTTGCCAGTTTCACTCCCACACAGTTGTTATTTTCCCATCCAGCGCCCAGCTTGTTTAAATAGAAAAGGCACCTGTGCTTGATCCTAAAATGAGGTGTGGTCGGGCACATTGTTGCTACACTGCCGAGAACGTGGAGAGTGATTGTGCTTTTGACAAACAAAAACCTGGTCTGAAGTCAGGGGTGCGGTATGTCACTGTTATTTTGAGGACGCATTAGTAATATGAGACAGGTGCACAGCACACGTTTGCCCCGTTAAACCCACAGATTGCCTGCAGACCTGGCAAATGCACCATTGTCGTCACTACACCTGGCCTTCCATTGGTTTGGGAAGTTTTGACAGACTTGTCGCACAAAATAATCCAAGAGCAGAAAAAATGTAAATCTGCACACAGATGCAGCGTAAGGGCGCAAGGAAAAGAGCTAAAGCTGGACTGCAGGAAATCTGTCACCAGCAGAGGAAATCTAAGCACAAACAGGGGTTATTTGAGTGCAAGAGCGCATGAAACATGAAATCAGTAGTTCCTGCTCTCAAACTGAAGGACCACACTCTTGAATTAAGGTAGGAATGTCCCCCTATCTCGCATCATGTGCATAAGACGATGATGTGATCATTGAAATAAAGCCAAACAAGAGGGATGATGTAGGTTCACAACCAGAGCTGTGATATTGTGATATCAAAGTTATTAAGCTTGAGAAACTGGAAGAGCAGCAAGTGGAGGAGGTATGAGTCAAGTCCTTTTTCAGGAAAGCTTGGATTTCACTGATGTCAGCAACAAAGTGTTTGTGTGTGCAGCTTTATGTGTTGGTGTGATTTGCGGGGCCTGTGATAAAATGGCTGCTTAAAGGGTGTTGTTGGAGATAAGACGACCCATCAGTCCACCACAGTGTGTGTGTGTGTGTGTGAAGAGTTTTTATTTTACTGTCTCTGTAGGGCAGAAAAACACAGAAAAAACACAGAGACGAAAGGGATTTACTAGCTCCAAAATGAGTTGGTAGTTCGAGAGCAGCCCAGTAGCACTGCACATGCATTTTTGAATTTTATCAAAGCACTGTTCAAAATAAATTACAGGTCCTTTCGACTAAAGCAGCCACAGCTGTGCTTCTTCAGATGCACATATGAACTCACTTTAACTGTAACAGACGTAATCGCACATCATTTTCATGTCAGATTGTTTTTGAAAATCCTCGGAGTGAGGCGGCGGTAATGGTGATTGGAGATGATGAGCCCCTAATATACGATTTTATAAAACCCGAAGGACTCTCAACATTAAAGCATATTACCATGATTACAGTGATGCGCCAAACCATTTATCTGTGTCTGTCTCTTCTCTCTCTCTCTCTCTCTCTCTCTCTCTCTCTCTCTCTCTCTCTCTCTCTCTCTCTCTCTCTCTCTCTATCTGTTCTCCCCCAGCACATACAGAGGCCGCCAGTGAAAGGAGGCCCGTCGGCAGACAGCCTGGAGGTGACAGCCCGCACGAGAACCCTTCCAGGCCCCCCTCGGTGAAGGTGAGAGGGGGTTCGCCGTCTGCCAGCTGGGCACGACCCTGGAGCCTCGCACTGCTCTCTGCTGCACTTTGCCTGCAGTGGACCCTGTTCTGATGCCAGCACCGCCTGTGAATCCCCCTTCACCTTCTAGGAAACATGCAGACGGACGTTCATATCATATAAATCACATACGGTATCCTTACTCCTGTCCTCAATCTGCACGGATGGAAAGTAGCGATGGAGAAAGGAGAGAAGATGGAAACGGAAGAGAGGAGGACAACATTGTAGATGGGGGGGCTCCTGCAGGAACTTTACTGATCCCATGCACGGCCATCTACAAAGATTATGCCTGCTGCTTCCACTAGGCTGTTCTGGGATTAGATGTGTGTGTATAACAGACACCAATATAGTCCTGCAGCTCCTTGCTTCCACTCACACTCCACACATACTTCATAGTTCAGAGCAGGACTTCATCATTATGATTTTACTTAAAAACACATTTCGACTCACGTTCATGTTTTCTACACAGAGCTGTCCTCGTCGTCTGCTGCTGGATTTTACTTTCAGGCTCTAAAAAAAAAAAAAACAACTCACCACAGCCCTTTGCCAGCCAGACTGAAGAATTCTGCTTATTTGAAAACTCAAACGTATTTTCTTTTTGAGGATTAAGGAATGCATGATAGATTGATAGATCAATCCCAGGTGCCTGGCCCAGAACGGCAGATTGGATATACTCTGACTGTGTACCTTGGCAGGGATTAGAATGTAATGAGTTCACAGATAGAGCACAGGCACACTTGCACGGTCGCAACACATTGCGCAGACAAACTAGGTGTGTATAGTATGTAACTGTATATAGGAAAGATTTGATGGGAGTGTGTGAGGTTCTGATTCTGCAAAAATGCTCTTAACTGATTTAGCTGAATGGGTTTTTTCTTTAGTTTTTTCGTCCTGCAATGAATGGACTGTGTTGTCTGCTGTTCATACTATGTAGAAAACAATGCAAAAAAGACTATAGAGATTTCATTTCTATAACAAATAAAGCAGGAATGTACATCATTTACCAACTCAACGCCATGAAATGAACGGACACATTTTGGTCCACACATTGTTGATTTTTATGATGTTTATCCTGCATCCAGTTGTGTGTGTTTGCTCGTTGAATTGCACATTAATGCATGTATAACCTTCAAGGTTCTCCAAATCTCTACGATGGGATCAGGCCTTTCTTCAGAAAGCATAACAAAAACATATATTTTCAAACCTTCAACTTTTCACGCTTTCTTGGTCAAATGATTGTTCGGTATTTGACAACAAGAGTAAGGTTGGGCAGCAGATTCAAATGCAATTCAACACATAAAAACCTTACTTTTACATTATTGGGTACATCTATTGTTTGATGTAATTCAGTGGCAGCCATTGTATAAATCCTTTATTTTGTGTCCTGTTGCGGATTTTTCTTGAATATCAGGGCAGCATGGCAGTAGCACTGTCACCTTCAAGTAATGGGGGGCTCTGGGTTCAGGGTCGGTACGGAGCCAGTTCCGGTCTCAAACCAGTTCTTTGTGTTTTGACCGTCAAAGAACTGGCTCTTGGTAAAAAAAAAAAACAACTGGCACCAACACTTTGCTGGACTAGAAAAAAGAACTGCTTACGTCAGGGTGGGATTGTTATACCTTTTTTTTAAACCCAGCTTGTGTCATGTGTAGCAAAGAGACACTGTAGTCCACGCTAGTGACGTATAGAGTGACTTTGGCACGTGGAAAAACAAAAAAGGTTTGCAAGTTAAACCAGTGTGGAGTTTTCCGGTGCCTGTGAGGGTCTCCTCTGGGTACTCCGGCTTCCTCCCCCCACTTCAAAGACATGTAGTTCAGGTTAATTGGTGACTCTAAAGTGCCTAGATAGTTGTGCATGTTAGCGTAAATGGTTGATTGTCTCTATCTTGGTTAAAGGCCTCCTTGGGCCCTTGAGGGATAATCACTAAAGGAAGCCCAAAAAAGCCCAAATGCCTGCTCACCACTCCTTGGAATCCCAACAGTTAAAGGGCAAATGATTACTTGTTTTAAACGATTCCTCGTGACGATGGAACAAAAGGGAAAAAAACTACCTGTGTGACTTGTACAATGGCTTCCTCTGTATACCAGGTTCGTTTCTTGTGTAGATGGAGGATTTTCTATGCACAGATATGGTACAGCAGTGTGAGTGAGGATGATGAATGTATGGTCATTGCTATGCAGATGCAATATTAAAGCTGACTAAGCCCTGCACAGATACAGTATCTAAGCTACGGGCTACACACTTTAAGCTTGACATGGGTCTATGAGCAGTGATATACCTCTTCCATTAACTACACTTTATTCTAAACGACTTTTCCTGTCTCTACTGACAAGTAATTCACCTTTAACTCTGCCTATATGTGTTCAAAAAGGATGACCCGCTTAACCACACGCAAACATATACAAATGTCTATTAAAGGCCTGCGCTTAATGAGGAATGATGATAACCACCTTTACAACGTACGGTCTCGGCAGTTTAAATGTGTCACATTTCATGTTCTGTAACCACGTTTGTTTAGTTCCTATAATTTCCTCCATGTTGGTTTTGTTCCAGACTGGCGCTCATTGCACCCACAGGTCACTTACAGCCCTATACCCTCGCATGTGTATAAATGTACATATTTTAAGTCACTTATCATTTGTTTTGTGTCTCATTTCCTCTCTTTTGTATCAGTATGATACAGTGCAGTTGGGCTCTATTAAAGGTGCTCTGCTTTTTTGTGCTCGTCTCAACAGCCTCTCCTTAAATAGTAAATCAGCCACAACGGACACTGGCAAACAACAGATTTTCTCCGGAGTACGTGTTTATTGACGGCTCTACACACACGTGGCACACCCACACAGGCCTTTAACACTCATTAGTCCTGAATAATTCTCCTCTTAGGTTTGTGTGGGCCTGTGCAGACCACACTTGATTGACATTTCCCTCATTCTCCTACACCTTTGTTAATTATCTAATTCCCAGCCGAGCATCACCCGACTTCCACCTGACTTCAAGTTGAATCAACCATAACATGTGAAAAACGCCTGCGTGGGCGAGTAAGCACCGAAACATTTTTTTATTTTGATATCACACACATTCCCCCTGTCGGTACAAACGAAGCTTTAACAATGAGGTGGCCACACTTGACACATCCACTGATGCTTAATGAGCAGTTTAAGTTTGACATTGATTTAATTCACAGGCTGGAGCAATTATCTTAGCTTCGCATAAAGACTGGAAACAAAATCCCATTGTCTCATTTGAAATCTAAGACTCCTGGAAGTAGACAGCACCCAGCCAAGAAATAGGAACAGTAAATAAGCCCCCCAAATAAAATGTTATTTGTGCATGAATTAAACAAGTAGTTCCCGAACTTATCAGCCCTAAACCCTCAAAATAACCACGATCACAAGAGGTGGTTGGATATTGATTTGAGCCAGTTGAGGAAAAGATCACCTACATCCACATATTGCAATGTTTCCTGTGGTGCTGTAAATTGACCTGCTGCAACTGGTGCTGTTAATAATCTGTCATAATCACCTCATGTGGTCATGTGGGGAGCTTCACCCTCGTACTATCTTGCAACCCCACCGGGGGACCCCTAGTTTGGGAACCAGTGGATAAAACAAACAAGATGTGTTCATTTGTGAGCTTTGGAGGTGATAATAGACATTGAACCTGAGTGTGAGTCAGTCTAGCTGTTTCCTTAATGCTGAGCAACAGTAACTCTATCTATATATAAGTGAGCATATTCAAGTAAAACTTCAAACCAAGAGGAATAAATATCATGATTACACTTCACTGACCTGCTTTGTGTCCCTTTAAAAAAACAAAACATGTTGTTTCATTGACCATACTTGTTGCTGGTCAGCAGTAGAGGTCTGAGCTATGAGGGCGTAGGCAGGGAGCACCATCTCAGTCTGACCTTCCTTATTTGCATCCATTAAGCCTCTTGCTAAACATATCTGTCTGTTCGTTTGCACCAGGAATAGAGAGGCCTGAGTGCAGGGGACGCGAATAGGTTCCGTGCTGGAGAGGACTGTGGCAGACAGTCGGTGGCGATGGAAGCGGCGTCGACGGTGACAGTTTGCTCACTCAGCTGACGTGCGGCTGACCCCTTTGGCTGCTCCTGTAGGGGAAACTTTGCCTGTTCATCAGCTATAATTGCCCTGAATTTGTCTGTGCTGTCAGCTGCAATGCACAGCAGCACTGCTTGTCTTAGCCTGCAGTGTTTTACGCATTATTTCAGACGCAGGAGTCACAAAAACAGACAATGGGACAGAAGCAAAAATGTTTTGAAGTAATATTCAATGTCTATTTTTCCTCCGCAGTGATTATAAAAGCATTCGATGGCAGCGTATCAGGCGACAGTGGCCCTCCAAGTCTCACCACACCTCCCGCTGTTTTAACCATCAGCCTGGGAGCACATTAACTAATAGAACTTTCCTGGCTAAAGCACACTGTGTCCACAAGCTCCTTCTCTCTCTCTTACACACACACACACACACACACACACACACACACACACACACACACACACACACACACACACACACACACACACACACACACACACACACACACACACACACACACACACACACACACACACACACACACACACACACACACGTACACTGTTATAAGCACAAATCATCACAAAGGCACACAGATGATCTCACTGACACACCCTGTCCCATAGTCGTGTACGTCCAATTGCACACAGGCTGACTATTTGATCCTTGGAGTCGGTTTCATGCGTGTCGCTGTGAAACTGAGTGTCAGGCTGTAGGTGTAGACGAGAGCAGAGCAAGTGCCCGGTCCAAGGATACCGTGCCTGCGCTTCGCCTAAGCTGTAATTGGACTGCATTGTCCCTGCCTGGTAAAACCAAAGACGTCTGTTGTCCTATAATAACCTCCGCTGACAGACACAGAAAAGCCATCCATGACTTTAAAAATGGACAATAATGGGAGCTAACCCAGACACTGAGAGAGAGTAATTAGTCTGACAAATCAACTGCTATTTCTTAGTCTCGCAAAGACAGTTTAATGTCTTGAAAATTGGCGTGGATGATTCAGTGTGTGACACAGTGGGTACAGACGCACACACGCGTTGCAAAGAGCAGTGTGGTCAGTGAGTGCAACTGAGAGTTCGAGGGACCTGAGGTCACAGCTGCTCAGCTGTCTGTCTGGGCTATTTTAAATGGTAGCACACATCAGCGCTTCTGTCCCACTGGCTTGGCCAAGTCAACGCTTACAAGTCCTCGCACACACTGAAATCTCCTCTTGCCTTATAGTTAGGAGTGGATCTAACACTAATTCACACATTCAGAGAGGGAGCACAGCTGCAGCGCACAGCGTGGACAGAACCTTAAGATGCATAAGTGCATTTTCAAGCAGATGTCCCCTGACGTTAGCCTGATGCAGTGCAGTAACAGGGTGAGATCAGTGGTGCACCCCCCACAGCAGATTGTCTTACCTTTTCAGCCAGGGGATCAGAGTGACAAGTTTGAACCAGAGGAGGGAGCAAAGGAAGGAGGGGAGGGGGGACACTGGAAATAGCTTTTCAGAGATGAACAATTGGGTGAGGCAGAGGGGAAACACATGGGGGACCTGCGGCTCCTGTTAACCACAGCTCTCCTTCTTGAGTTTCAGCCCTCTGCTGTATCCATTCCCCTCAGTTCAGAGCTCCCTCTTTCCTCGCGACGGGCCAACACAAGCTGTCACTGCCAATTCTCCATCTGTCACCCTGCTCCACCGGCCAATTAGCATTATGCTCAATGAGCTCTTGAGCCGACTAATTGAGTCCAATTAAACACATTTTCGACATGACAGACCATCAAGAGTCTCAGAAGCCCCGGCAGAGATCAGCCCTGCAACAGCAGCACGGGAACTTAAGCTTGATTCCTCTTTTTTACGGATTAGTCTCACTTGCCATTTCTGTTTCCCATCATGCAATGTGTTGCTGGCGGACAACAAGTAAACAACAGTTTGGAGGGGTTATTTTCCTGGTAGTTTCTGTGAGGTTCAGACCATTTTCTGTCAGACTGTTGTGAGGCAATATAAACAAATACCGCTCTTACACTGAAATGAGCGAGTTTGAGTGAGTAAAAAGGCGATTGACTCTTTTCCCCTTACCATTTGAGGAGTTGGCCTCTGTTCGTGTTCAACATGAGACAGATGCACCCGAAAACTGAGACTCTCTCTTACCTCACTGTCTTGCCAAAGTAGCACATTCACCAAGGTCTCTTTTTTCCATCAATGCTGATCGGAGCTAGCCAATTAAAACACGTGTCTACTGCAGAGTCGTTTGACCAGGGAGTGAATGGCGATTGTATCCATTCCCATTGCAGACAAAACAAACATTTTAGAAGGTTTAGAACAGTGTAAAAGGGGCTTAATGTGTATGTACAAAACTTGTATACGTACCAACAATTCTACAAGTTTCTGATTGTGCAAGATCATACAAGTCATATGAGACGCTCAGCAGGCGTCTTCCTCTGAACATCACTGAAAACAAACGCAATAATGCAGAGCCACCATTGAGCTGTGCAGTAACCGCAGATCCCACCAGAGTGCCAACTTTTTCTGCCTTCATGAAAGAAACATAGGATGGACATGAACGACCCCCCACACACGCCACAGGACTGGACAACTGGGTTGGACACCTTTCTAAAAACTCACTGAGGAGACCTGAGAAGTTTTCTGGATGTCCCTGCCCACTACTCCTTAGTAGGACGTCAGCAAGCATCATGTTCACATGCAGATGGGAGATTAAACAGAAAGAATCTTAAACACAGAAAGAAAATGTTATATATGCCCTATATCTATAACTTTTAGAGGTACAAAATTAGCACAAGCAATGCATTAAGTCAGGCCCAGTTTTTAAAACGATGCCTTAACATCTTTTCACCTGCAAATACCAAAAAAAGCTCACAAGGCTGTGCTCTGTCAGCTGTACCAATAATAAACTGTAGTCGCAAGCTGTGTCTGAAATCTGTGCATAATATATAGTTTTCCTGTCACAAAAAAAGAGCATTGAGGTTTAATTTGTTTCAATTATTTTAACGATGTCGGCCTACAAAGTTGCGTCCCAGAATGTCCCCCACTGGAGTATATACCTCTGCCAAGGCCGAACCATCCTATTCACGATTTTCTAGGTCTTATAGTAGAAAAAAAAGACAAGCAGAGAATGCAAAGAAAAAAGGGGAAGTGGTCTGATGATGTAAAAGATTCATTTATCCTTAAACATAGTTGCAAAGAAGTTGCAAATTAATTCCTGGATCTGCCCCTGAATCCGCATTGACCTCCAATTTAAGTGGAACGTTTAACGGAAATCTATTTGAATTTGAATTTCCAATCCGGCAAACAGACACTTGAGGTTGTCATAGAACATGACAGTTCATGGACAATCATGTATGCACTGAAAAAGAAAGGGAATGGAAGTCCTTGGTGAGGAGGAGCTGTCATTAGAAAGTATTGTGTCTTAATAAGGCGCTGCACATGAGGTCTGAAGATTACTCACCCTGGAAGTCTGGCTGTTGGAAATACAGATTAACTACGTCGCCACATGACAATGGCCGGCCTGAGAGAAATGTGGTCCCGCTAGCATGAGCCCCCATTCCAATTAGAGCGGTGGGCTCTGCAGTAGTGCGTGTGGTGTGAGGCATGATTGAGGAGTTTGAGAAGTGTGTGTGTGTGTGTGTGTGTGTGTGCACGTGTGTGTGCGCATGTGTGTGCGTGCATGCATGTTCAAGGCTGGCCAGCATCTCGTGTTGAATTCTCTGTCAGGCTCACTCTGCTTGGCATGCTACAGGCAGCCTCCCTCCTCATGTCCCGGAGATGGATGAGCTCTGGTGTGAATGTTCCATTGCTCCCTTGGGTGCCATTCTACCTTTCCAGCTCTCTCTCCCTCGCTCTGTCTCTGTCAGCTTGGAACTGAATTCACACAATCCCCTGTATGATTATTGTATTAGTTGGTGTCTGCTTTTTTTTTTTTTTATGCATCCCATATTCCTGTCAGCAACAGCATTAGATATTAGCCTGAACGTTAACTTGCTAAGTACTTGGTGAGTGTGTGTGCATGTGAGCATGTCGGCCACATGTGCGTGCTGGTAGACAGGAGCATCATTGATTGGCTCTGATTAGGGATTCAGAGACGCCTGCTGCTGCTGCCGATTCTGCAGCGAATGAGAGAGAGGAGATCAATGTTGCAAGGCCACTAGATCGTTAGCCACATACACCCTCATTCATACTTACAGCACACATCCTCCCTCGCTCATACCAGGCAGGATTTGGATTACATTAATGACACTCTTAACACATTGCTGCTGGACCTGACTGTTGGGACAACAAAATTCTTGTGCATTTACATTTTTCTCCACAGACATTCTTGTGAGTTCTTCAGTATTACCTCAGTCGCTGATGATTAAGCTTTGACTAATGGTGTCAGGGAGTGAATGGCTGAGGTCAAAGTGGCCAGTAGCTGAAAACATTCTTTACTTTGTTTACTGATTTATGTGTTGGTCAGTGAACTTGCTAGCCAATGTAACTCGCTTTATGTACACTGGTTTCTTTTTAAGGCCTTGGATGAGTAATTATGATATGAAAGTGATATATTATATAACAATTAGAGCATTTATAATGACAAATATATAATATATTTATATAAATAATATAAAAATAGTCTACTCGTCGAATTAATTAATGCTGTTGACAGAAACAAATGATAAGTATGTGGGAAGTTACTTGAAAAATATCATACCTATTAGTTATGTGTTACTAAATTTAATACACCCAGAGCCTCCATATACATTACATATACTGTGGATGGGGCGTGGAGCGAACTAAAAAGTCAAAGTACATTTTTTAGGTATTTCTTATTGCACTGATGATGGTTCAATTGTTAATTTTTCTGTTTGGTTTTGGTTTTAATTAGTTGTTTAATGTTATAAAAACACAAAAAAACATCATGATTGACAGCCGACACTCACTCACGATTGGTTGATTGGACCTCTGTACTGCCGATTAATCCCAGAACGCTACTGCACAGACTCTGACTCCAAATATGCAATATGGCAGCATTTGATTATTTCGGCCTTATGGATACTGGGAGGAAGTGGATAAATACTGTCCATCTTTATACAAATTGGCATCCCACAAACAGCAAGCTTAATGTTAGCATTGTAGCCCTGGCTGGGGAACTACACCCAACATGTCTTATGCTCAATATGCTCGATTAACTTAATAGGAACAACCTGACAACTTTATGGTGGTCACACCTCGAACTGTGACCAAAAGTGTTTCCTGGTTTGCTTGCAGCGAACTTAAGCATCACTGCTAAGAAGAAATCTTAGCATTTGTCAATTTAAAATCTCTTGAGTTATCAGGATTCTCATTTCTGCAATTTTTGGGAAGACTTACCAGCCCTTCCCCCTCCAGTCCTTGCAACAAGCTTTTAAGACCGACAAACTTCTGGTAAGACAACAGTAACCGCTACACTACTGAAAAAGTAATCACATATTGTGATGAGAGTCAAAGTTACAGGAAAATGGTTCACAGATTTACTCATTTTCCCACTGTTTTCCAAAAGAGCAGTTTGTTCCTTTGCTAGCAAGGACATTCAAGCTTTCTTCACAGACATTGTGACTTGTCATTGCAGGATAATGAGAGCTGCTTTCTTTGTGCAGGTGTGACAGTAAACAAAGCCATAGAGCTAGTAACCCTGAATCCTGCACACCACAATGAAGTGCAGCCATCTTAATTCATATTGTTGATTCAACATGCGTTTGTCCTGACATGTCAAAATCGAAAAAGGTCTTACAGGGTCACTGGCATAGCTCACTGGGATACTTGGATATTGAAATGGAACCATAACAATGAATTAATTTAACAATAGCAATGCTTTTACATTTGCCAATTTCAAATATAATATTATGGATGTACCCAGTCTACAAATGTATTCATTCTTAGATGGGAAAACTTCAACCTGATAAAGATCGAACAGGAATCAAAATGTTATTTGAATAAAGTTCTGATGTTCCTCACATCAAATGATACTTCCAGATAGCTTGGAAATTACTAATTATGTGCATATAATAAAAAATAATCGTGCTTTCCCCGTCATGACCTTATAAAATACAACAAAAGGTTCCTGCATATAAAATAAGAGATGTTGTAAAATATGCATGTATGCAACACTGATCATGGCAGTGGTACATGCTAAGCACAACCTTGTTGCATTTGCTGACAATAAATCATGCTGCAGCCTCATCAGTGATGAGGCTGCAGGAAAAGTAGACGGATTACAGCTTCATTTGAAACCAATCCAAACACAGACTGTTTCTCAGACAGATTTACAGGCTGAATTTGTTTTACCATCCAGTTTACAAGGCCATATGTATGAAGGCAATGCTGACAGAACTATCAATATAAATGGCAATTGCCATTAGCAGCACCACTCTGATCACAGAAGACGACGGAGAATGCTCCAGACACTACCAGGCCAGCACCAATAAAGCTGGACAACTTTCAAAATGGGTGGTTTATGACAAAATAAAAAGTGGCAACAATAAGCAGTTACTTACTACTTACTGTCTCCGTGGATTGAACTGAGTCAGCACTGATACATTCCTCTTTCTATCCAATCTTTCTCATTTGAAACAAATTGGAGAAATGTGAGGAGGAGTAATGTGATAAAGTGCTTCCGTACAGGGGAGGGCCGGGTAATGTTGAAGGAATGTGTGGATATTCCAATGTGGCAGTGGGAAAATAATGAAGGACTCCTCATAGGGGGCTGAGAACCGCGCAGAGATGTGGCCTCCCACTGTTTCCAGAGGCCGATGTGGAGGAAAATGCTGCCAATCTGGATGAAGATTTGCAATAGAACCACTGCAAACCTAAAGAGACTTGAGGTTAGTTGACTCTGGATCATCTGCGTGCATTGAAATTCAGAGAAAGACTTGTGGCCTGTTCATGGGTTTCAGTTTCTGTTATGATACCAAGGTCGCGCTCAGGGTCAGTCTCAGAAAAACACTATCCACTTGTTATTTTTGTACCAAATGAGAAGAAACAAGCCATCTTGGAATATATGAATATATGGACAAAAGGATGAATGCCCAGCTAACAGTTAATGGCACCAGAAAGTCCTGCAAGACAAATGAAAAATAGTGGAGGTGAAATATTCATATGAGAACAGCATGCAGGTAAATGAACAGAGCAATTGGATTCCGGAATGAGGAGACGCCGCTGCCAGATGGGTACTGTCTGCCATTGTGTTGTGTATGCGAAGGGCTTGATTCAGCACAGTCCTCATTTAATGAGTCGACATGAATGAGATGTGCGCTTTCTTTATGACAACATAAGTGACTGTACGAGGACAAATAACTGCATTCAGTTGCCATTTTTCAGCGTTAATTCGATTTTGGGCCATCCACCTCAGCCTGTTGCGATTTCCAAGTAGGTAGCTTACATTTCATTATATTACAAGGTGTACCCAAAAGTCTGTGCGTGCGCGGAGGAGAAGGCTGGAATGTGCTCTGATTATAGAGCGGAGAAAGTGCCAGGATGCCCACAGAGACATACAAAAGCACAACGCAACACGCCACGGGGGGCATTTCTCATCCACGACAGCTCCTGTTAACAAGAACAACCCTGAGAATCCACGGATCGGACCGCGCTGGCCGTCGGTTGTTTTGACTTAATTTGAACCCCCTTTTCTTTTCACTCCTCTTGCTTTGAGAATGCCGTATTTGTTCTATTCCCCGCTCTTCATTCTTGGCACTTTTGAATGTGCAATCCCCCTCTGCTTTCCCCCCCCCCATCTCACTTCTCTGTCACCCACCCGAGGCCTTCCATCACCGCACTCTCTTCCCCCCTTATCTTGCCTCATAAGCTCACCCCCCTCTCCTCCCCCTCGTCCCAGTTTCTTCACCATTTCTCAATTTTTCTCCCTCTATAATACTATCTGTCGACCCTTTAACACTTACAATCAAAAAACTCTCCCTTTTCTGTCATCTGTCTGTCTGCGGCAACTGGGGAAGGGGGACGCGGGTGCTGAGATATGCAGATCTACTGTTTGTGGAAGGCTTTGTTTGCACAGGCAGACACTGGGTAAATGTCATCAAGGAATGATGTGGAGCATTGCAGGACGGCTAAAGGGAAAGGCGAGAAGAGAAGGCAAGTGTCAAAACAAGTACAAGTTTTAAGCTTTATGCATGAGCATATTTGAACAGCCGAGGATGATGACATGAGTGTATGTTCTCATGAGACATTGAAGAGGAAGGATAGACAACAAAACAAGCCGCGTGTGTGTGTGTGTGCGTACAAGAGGGAAAGTAGAAATGAGATGGACTGAGGAGAAGAGACAATGAACGGGGGAACGAGAGAAGGGGAGAGACAGACCTGGTGAGTCATGTGCACACACTCGAGCACTCCGGTGAATGTGCTGAACTCAGGCTAATGGTTGACATAAAAATCCTGGGAAGAGGCGGAATCGATGCAATCCGCAAGAGCCCAGGATGAGACTGGATTTAGGGAGAGGACACAATGATCTTCCTCTAACGGCTGATTACATCTGTTGAAACAGCACACTGATATTTACATAGAAACCCTGCTGAGGCCTGGGAGTGGGCCCTGTATGCTGGCCAAACCTTCAGGATATCAGTTAGTTTGTGTGTGTATGTGTGTGTGTGTGTGTGTCTCCTCTATCAGATCTGGATGTACCCTACTCTTTTTGTCAATCATTTCTTCATAATTCTGTCCTCGTGGGTGAAATGGGTTATAACGCTCTGTACTTTTAAATTTCAGCACCACGGTATAAAAGAATTACAAAATCCTCCTTTGCACCATTTTCATTCCTTACCCTAGTTGACCTTCAAGGGAAGGCTGTGATTCACTCTCACTATGTATGTGTCTATAACTGTAGAAAATAAATGTGACAGACGTAGCTGTGTCTCAATTCAAGAGCAGCATCCTCCAGGGGCTGCATTTGACGACAGATTGCGACACAGTGGCTCGACTAAGCCTTCCCATTTCCAAGACTCAACTCTCAAATGTGTCCTTGCGTCCCTGAGCAGTGACGACTCTGGCATCTTTGACAACGGATGGATCCCTCTCAGGCTAACCTATCCCAGGATTCATAGCGCTTTGGTGACAAACCTTTTCTCAAAGAGCTAACGATGCTAGCATGTGTCAGCAAGCGGCAGCAGTAATGGCGGGAGAAGCTTGTGACGCTGTTTACAGAAATCCTTTACAAACCAGACAGTATCATTTCAGTTTGAACTAAGCGGTCTACAGGGCCCACAAAGGCTGCCTCAGTTTGTAGGACGCAGTCTAAGAGGTCCACGATTGGTGCTTGCACAACACATAACAACAGTAGATGACAGGTTTACATCACCATGATGTGCTTACCATACCTTCAAAGCAATATGTAAAATTGATCATTGAACGAGATATGGAACAGTTTTTATTCAACAACTTTCCAGTCCTTCAACATTTCCTGTAGCTCCTTCACAATAAAGGCATTCAAGTAGCTTGCAGAAAATGTTCAGCTCTCGTGAATAGAGGTTTGATACAGTTTCAGTTTTGATTGTACAGAAATAAGCAAAGACTGTGTTTAATTTGACAGGAGTCAAGCTACAATATGATCTATTGATAAGATAAGATTCATTCATATATGACCTGATCGTGTAGGAGAGAATTACAATAGTCTTTAGTAAGCTATGTAAAGGCAGAATGACTTGTTAAAGTCGTAGAAGTGAGGCTAACATTGCTGAAAGTCAAATCAATTTAAACAGCTGGTTCTGTGTTCTCCAAAGAAACACAAACCAGTGTGTGTGCAGGTGCGTTGTAGTGAACAAACCAGATCAGGGAAAGCAGTAAGAACTTAGAGCTGCTGTTGTGACAAAGTGATCTTTGGCTACTTTGGGGTCAAACCGAATTTATGCGAAGACAAAGTGGAGTAATGCTGTGGTGCTTCTTACAGTTGACTTATCCTGATTGGCTACTGAATTCAACCGGCTGCTTTTCTGTGCACCAATACTCAAAGACGACTTGTCAAGCGCATAAAACATTTCTAGGGAAAAGACTTTCTTCCACGGATCTACTTTCAAATTAACTGTGAGTGTTGTTGCTTAGAAGCCGTGGGCTCACATCTGCAGCTTTTCTGTGTGGATGCAAAGTAATTTTCACCAGAGGACCTCATCACGCCCCTAAAGCACTCAACACATAATTACTGCACATGTACACTAAACTGACAGTTTCTTCGTTGCACACCCTCTCACCCCATTCTCTCCTCGCTCCTCGCTACCATCCTGCCTCCCCTCTTCTCGCTCTCCCCGGTCTCCTGAACTTCCCCCAGCATCCTGCTCCTCATTAGAAGGCCTTTCATGGTCAGGGCCAATAAAACTTCAATGGGAGGCAGCCTGAAGAAAACATGGCTGTTCTGTGGCTTTACTGAGCGTTAATTACATGATCTCCATACCAGACAGTGGAGGGCCCAATCAGTTTCTCCGACGCCGACCTATGGCCACATATGGGACACAGTCAGACACATAAACTCACAGTACACACACAAACTGCCTCTCGCACACACGCACACATAAAGGTCATGCATACACAAAGCCATATACAGGCAGACATATTATCACAGACACACACTTGGAGGCCACCAGACTTATTAACCTCCGTCCACATGTGCTTAACTTTACCCGGTATTCCCCTTTGGCAACAAGAGCAGTGAAGCAATGGTATTACACATAATTAGAAAGTGCTTTACATCTGCTGTGTGGCACAGTTACACAACTTTAGCAGCGCAACCGCAGTGCTGTAGAGCCACAAGTGACCAGGATAACACGCACAAGATGCAAATGCTGCTTCATTTCTTCATATAACTGTACTCATAGGTGTAATCGCTAATTCTCTGTGCTGGTACATTTCAGAGCTACAGTGTAAAAAGTAGCTAAATCCTCCTTTGCAAACTTTTCATTGGTTACCCAAGTTTACCTTCAAAGGAAGGATGAGATTCACTTTTTCTACAAAGACGTGGGATCCGAAGGATGTCTGGAGAATTGGGTTCGGACTTTGCCTTTCAGACATGAACAATGCAGCAGGAGATTTTTTCGCTCAGACGTGTTCACAACAACACAGAAATCTCCGGAGTGTTCGGGCTAGGGGACGTGCAGCTGCCAGAGGCCGGATGTAACGTATAAATTACACTGTGGAGATCATGTGTTTCTTCATCGACACCAAAAGCTCTCTTGACATCTTAGTCTGTATCTTCTATGTGCATTGCATCGCTTTTTCATCCGGAGATATTCATTGCATTGGAAATTTGTTTCCATTTCTGTGATTGTCGCGAGTTCAAAACGTCATTAAAACCCCCATTTGTTCACAGTGAATCCTGCAGAGGATCTCCTGCTCTGTTCTCACATCGGCTTCTGCAAACATTGTGCAAACTTTTTACCAGGGTGCTTGGGGGGGGGAAAGTCAGCAGAAAGTCCAGAGGCTCTCACTCGGACATTTGCATTCACACAAACAGTCCCTCTTGAGAATGTTAGGAAGATCTCTGGAGTTCAGTGCCTGTCTGAAAGCAGCTCAAGTGTCCATAACAAATACACGTGGGAACACGATGAATACAGGCAGAGTGCTCTAATGTCAAATGCCTGCACAATTAACGACGACAGCCTTGTCAGGGCCGACGTACACATGCCAACTTTGCATCTGCTGCGTGGCATGGTTACACAACTTCAGCAGAGTAACTGCAGGGCTGTAGAGCCTCATTTGACCAAGCAAACAAGCTGCAAATGAGTGAGACACTTGACATCGCACAACGAATGTGTAATTCCTGCCTGCAGAGCTGCAATAATGGGGAGGCGAGTGTAGCTGTTTGTCAGTTGGTGATATGTGAGATGCCGGCCTTTTGTTTGGACTCATCCAGTCATGAGGAACATACTAATTATAGAGTAATGTTTCCTAATGTATTCACGCAAAAAAAAAATCTCTGCCTTCATAAATAGAGTGATTCGGAGACTGCAACAGCCGCGGCTCTCTCCTTCTATTTTTTGTCTCTCTGTTTTTCTCTCTTTGCATCTTCACATTCGTTTGTCTACCCCGTTGCGTGACGGCCGGTTATTTCAGGAGATTTTCCACGTGTCACTGTGAAAATGTGCAGTGGCATTTTGCAAAAAAAAAGCCTCATCAAACCTGGTCTGATTCAATTTCATAGAAGACCGAGACGACTAAAGAGACTTTATTTTAAGCGAGAGAACTGTCTCTCTGTGGCTGTAACACAGGTCTAGCAGATATCTAGGTTTCTCAACACGTAACACTGCGATTCCTTTCCTTAACTTCTGACTGTGCCTGTTCATACAGATGCTATATAATGAGAGGCCGTGTAAACCTTGCACTCACGCAGTCAATTCAACACTCAGACTGTAATCAGCTCACTTATTACAGCATAAGACCTTTAACCTCCATTGTTGCTTCATAAGGAGAGGGCCCTGGGTTCAAACCAACCAGAACTGAGTGAACTTTTCTTTTCTTCTCTCATCTATTAGAGCATTAGTTTTGGGTAGACTATGGATATGCTGCTGCCACGAGACACAAGGCGTTTTCTACCTGCATCAGCGAGCTGGGAACCGGAAACCATTGATCCCAATAAAAACGATGAATAAAAACTGGGGAAAAAAAACTTCCAAATAGCGAACAAACAATTTCCTTTTGAGATTAATAGAGGAAGCAGCCTCATGTAGAAAAAAAAACTAAACTGGAGCATTTTTTAAAAAAGTGCTGGGCTTTTGTATGAATGAGACAATATGAGACAACAGAATGTGAGCACGTTACTCATCACTTGTTTTCTTCATTCAGTCAAGCCTGGAGTAGGATCAGGAATATTTCATGCTCGTGTTATTCCCAGACACGTACACAGAAAGTCACATAATGAAGGCATTCAGCAGCAGGTGACAGGTAAACCGGGAAAAGGTGCGGGGCAGGTGGTGACTTGTTGGCCTTGTAATTGCACCTTGAGGAGTGATGTGATGTATGTGTGTGTGTGTGTGTGTGTGTGTGTGTGTGTGTGTGTGTGTGTGTGTGTGTGTGTGCACGTGTGTGCAGAGTGGAGGAGAGGTGCACTCGGTTCACCTGTGATACCTGGCAGGATGGAGATCAAGCTGTCGCATTCCTTCAGCGAGAAACCAGCTGAGCGCACGACCTGGAGAACCACAGGCTGCAGATGTTTCCCAAAACTGCAGCGACAAATCAAACCTGCTTAGACGCTGATGTCTCCTGAAACATGACTGCAAATGACATTTAGATGAGGGGGGGGGGGGATAAAAACCGGAAACTACAGGAGGAGCGTGACACCTCGTGCGTCCCTCTCTCTCTCTCTCTCTCTCTCTCTCTCTCTCTCCCCACCCCCCCCTATCCCTCCTTCCTCTCCCTCTCTCTCTCTCCCCCCTCTATCCCTCCTTCCTCTCTCCCTCTCTCTCTCTCTCCCCCGCCTCCTCCTCCTCCTCCTCCTCACTCCACAGAGTGGCAGCGTTGGCACCGTTTAGAGAAACCCTGCGCTGGGAAATGAGCTGCGGTGGCTGCCTGTGCGCACTTCTCCACTCGGATCCCTCTGCGCCGTCACACAGCCGGTAGGCGTGCGGCCACAGAAACCAGGCTGCACCGCGTCAGCGCAGCACTGCTATTTTCATGACATGACTTCAGTTATTCCTGCTGTAAGTGCGCATAACCCAGATCTCTCTCCTCTCTGTAGGTGAGCCCGAGAGAAAGGCGTGTGTGACTAGTGGATATATGAGAGAGGGGACCTGCGCGTAATCCGGAGAAGACACGGCTCTCTTGGAGGAGGGGTTGAATAATAGCAGGAGAAGAAGGTCCTGTTCCTGTGCACTTATCAGGACCGGGAAAGAGACGGGACCTCTGCGCTGTGAGGAGTCCTCTCTCACCGGTCGGTGCCGCGCAGCAGAAGAGCAGTCACAGACTCGGCGGACGCGCTGAAAGGACAGAGAGGAGGAAGGTGGTGGATATTTTACGCACACACGCCTGACACTGCGAGTCTCCTGCTCCTGCTGTAGGACCCCCCCAACACGGTCGGATTTGCACTTGACTGGGTCCCCACGTTGGAGGATGGGTTCATTCATCATAGCGGCTCTGGCACTGTGCTCGCTGACGGCACCAGCCCACGGAGACAAAGGCACCAGCAAAGCCCGGAGTTGTTCGGATATCAGGCAGTTTTACAGCGGGAAGGGTTTCTATCTTGATGGTGTCCCTCAGTCTGAAATATCAGGTGAGCTCCTCCATAACACCCGCAAATACTTCCAGAACCCACGGGCCTGGTCAGAAGCAATGTATGGATTGTTTAAATGTGCGCAATGATGTGTTAAGTGCACAGTAAAGAAGCTCACAGTTGCTTTAAACTCATTGCCACTGAGGAGCATAATCCCTGTGCAAGTCCCACCAGGAATGTTGGTCTATTTCGGGGCCAAAGTCGCACCTGCACTGGTGGCCTATACCATTTATAATTGTTGGTGTGTTGCTTGGGTGTATTTGGTTCACACCCCCCCCCCCCCCCCCCCCCCCCCATGTGTGCTCAGTGTGGTGTTTAGGATGTTGCATCTTAAAATACATGAACCACAAGCATACAATTTGTTTATTAAAGTTGCTGGGAGCTGATGGGATGTTCAACTTTTTAGCTTCTAAACCTGTAGACACACTCATTTCACGTCACATGTTAAAGAAGGAGGGAGGGAAGCTCTGGAGATGAAACGCTGCTTTGAAAAGACATGACAGACAATGTGGCTGTTGCATCCCTGATCAAAAAAAGAAAAAAAATTCTTGCACCTTTTTTTGGAAACAGATGCAGGCTCAGCACTTTGCTTTCAGTTTGCCTCTCACAGTTTTCTCCCTTATCAGTTTGAATTAAGTTGCTTTAAACCCCTTGAGACGCTCCCAGATCTTTCCCCCCCTCTCCAAGCTCTCTTAACATGCCTTTCATGCGCAGGACATTCTTCCTTATCGCTGGCCGGCCAGTCACTTGACCATGAGCTGTACAAATATATGATGTGGCTCACTGTGTCATTCATGGCCTGATGTCAGACGGTCACAAGCCCCTCGACAGTTCCTAGAAGATTACATGTGTGCCTCTCCTGGAATTTGGTGCAGCGCTTTTCACACACATGAACAAAGAGACACACACACTAAGGGTTTACCGCAATTTCAGGTTCTACAGTTACAGTAGCGTACATGCATGGACAAGACGGGAGACTGTGACCCAGCATGCTTCCATAACTGCTTTTCTGTATGCTCATAATTCAAAGGAGCTATAACTTGATATTGAACTCATCCTTTTTTTTTTATTCACTGAACTGTGAATGCAATGAACTAGTTTCCAAACAGAGAATAGAAAGTAAAGAACACTAATATTTGAAGTCATCTAGAGACTTTTAGAAACAAGAAATGAGAGTGGAATGTGCACAATATTAATCTGAATGCTTCTTATACTGCTGCATTCATCCCAAATCTGATAACGTACTTTTTCCACAAAACCTCCTCCGGACTCTGCATAAGCCACATCCGCTGTATCACACGATTCAGTTTTCACAGAGAGCTGCACTACACCGTGACAGTAGATAAACTCTTCCTTCCCGCGAAGACGGCCATGGTTATTGGGTAGCCCGGGCGGAATGGAACTGAGATGTGCGAGGGTGACTTTACGCGGTATCCGCCCGAAAAGGTCACACACTCAGGATGGTCTTAAAGTAGAAACTGCTCTCTTTCTATTTCTGCAGAAAGCGTCTTGACGGAAATAGTAATGTGCAGTGGGTTCTGCTTCTAACATTTAAGCCGTTTTCAGACATGACCTGCGGGTGAAGTCCAGAGAATGAGGTCGGGAGTTTACCCAGAGTTGGCCTTTCACACGTGCACAACGCAGCGGGAGGTTCTCTGCACAGACGTGTTCACAACAGCAACAAATCCTCCCCATTATTCAGGCGAGAGGTGGAGCAGCCGGGTGCAGCCGGGTTCATTTTTGTGTCTGTCACGTGTTACAAACGTCATTAACTCCCCCCCCCACACACACGCTCGTGGCGACTCCAGAGGGGGATCCCCCTGCTGTGTTCTCACATCGGATTCCCCTGGCTTTCTGCAGACTTTACACTAGGAGGCCGACTCGGAAAAGTCTGCAGATAATACGTAGTCTCTTACTCTGACATGTGGGTTCACACATTCACGTCCTCTGGAGAAAATGCGGAGGATCTGCGGAGTTCAGTGCATGTCTGAGCGCAGCTTTAGATGTTTTGCTGTTGATGGTTCTCTAATATTCTTGAGCTGGATGCACGGAGCATTAAGAGCACACACACACACAGAAGATCCTTCCTTTCGATTACACTGATAGGATGGGAGAGATTTGAGGGAGGGGCGGTAATGGGATGAAACTGTTTGCCCATGTCATCACCACCGTACATCATCAGGTAGTGAAGGCCAAGTCGGAACGGGATACTTCTAATTTCACTGATTGACCATACTGAATAAATCATTTGACAGAATTAACGCCAGCCCTGGCCCCTGAGAAAACTCCTTTTTTCTTCCCAATGTCTGCGATCCATAACGCTTTAAAGAGCATATCTGTCTTGTCGTGACACTACCGATTCCTCTTGTTCCAATCAATGGCGTGGAGCTTACTTAAGGCGTTATGTATTGACACAAGTCTGAAATGTATTCTCCGTAAGAGGGAAAATAATGGAGTGGAAACTGAAGGTGGAGGAGGAGATAGATAAAGGAATGCCAGAAATGAGAGATGAGGAAGAGGTAGACATATAGTGAGACGAAGAGAGGGGGAGACTTGGGTTTTTACATCAACAATATTTCTCCGGTGTCCCTGTCTCTTGGCTGTCGAGCATAAATAACAGTCTGGCATATTAAACACCTTAGTAAAATATGAATGCTTTAATTTATGCCTCCAAATTATGGAGCCACCAAAACGTTGTGGATGAACCCTGACATTTGCAGAGGGATGTTTCCTGCCGTGACACCGGGGCTTGATCAACCTAATGTATTGGACGTCCCGACTCAAGGTCACATGCTAAGTACATCACCCAGGTTCAGTCTGGGAGGACGATGAGAGACGACTCCAACCCGGCTCTGAAAATGATTTCTGCTCTCCAATCCTTTTCTCAGTGCCACCGCACAAGGAACAACTCCTGGGCACACTTCAATTTCAGATGCACCAAATGTGTATAGTCAAACACAGAAGCAAATCTAATAAAATTTGAACAAGGTCTGCAGGCAATATAACCAGGAAAGGGTAAAAGGAAAAGCGTGTTCCTCTAAGCCAGTGGCATTTCATTATTTTTTATTAAATTCAGAGATTATTTGGTTAAAAGATATTGTTTTACTTTCATACCTTCAATTATTTAGATTTGAAACAGGTGCCTTTCTCGACATCTGAAGCAGAAAAAGTCAGAAGTCTCCAACATCCCTGTCCCATATCACAGTGTGTGTCTGATTATGCTCAGTCAGCGGTGAAAGAAGATTCCTAGATATTGCTCTCACATCGATACGCCTCACATAGCAACTTGGATGGTCCCCTATTCTTAAATAATTTGCCTCGGGGGGGGGCAGAAGAAAGAAACTATTGAATTAAGGGAGCTGTTCATTATCAGTGTTCAGCAGCGTTCACTGGGCCGTGAGAACAGTATCAGACGAGCAAAAGCAAAATAATACACAAATAAACTCAAATAAGTGTGATGATTATAATTTAACACTCTTCGGTATAATCAGTTATTTCTGATGGTGTTTTCCCAAAAAATGGATGATTGACTTTTACAAGGCTCATCTGTCTCCTCCCTGCTCTGCCCCCTCCCTGTCCCACCCCATCATTACAGTCCCGATGACTTATCTTTTCGTATTTCAGGGGATGACATTCTTCATCTCTCCTTTTCTCTCTCTCTCTCTCTCTTTCTCTCTCTCTCTCTCTCTCGCTCTCTCTCTCTCTCATCGGCTCTTAAAGAGAGAGGCGCCAGACGCTCTTTGAAAGCAGCTGGCAGCCAACGAGTGCTGGATGCTGAATGTCATATAAGCCCGTACAAAGAGACGAGCTGCATGAGACATCTGCAGGAAGGCTGGTAGCATTTTGGTATGGCACTGGCTTTCCCATGCTGTATTTGTGTTGTTGTTGATTGCCGGTTGCTACAGGCTGACTGCGAGTCGCTCGCTGCTCTGAAGTGTCATCTCTAACCAGTGTTTGGGTAATGATACAGTGGGGTTGCAGCTTACCAGGCCTGCTAGGAACTGTTGTTGACTAAAGACCGGCTTGTGGCTGGAAAAAACGGGCTGATCAGCATGTCAGCCCACAGTGAAAAGTATGGGAATATTTTGAACCCAGGCACTTGGCCGAGCATTTAGCGATAGGTCTTGAAATGTGCAGCTAAACCGCATCATGGGATGTCACGCAGCGAGCGGAGGATCTCCCCCTGTAAGCCTCACCTCTTGGAACTGGGGGTAATGATAAGATAATGGCTGCTACTGTGCTTGCTGCCCCCTACACCACTTTCCAGCCAGAGGTTAAATGGAGATGGGAGTCGGCTGCCAGCAGAAAACAGAGCTGGTTACCCAGGCGGTGGCTGCAGAGTCAACATCAAAACAGTAAGAATGAAAGAGGTCATTTAATACATTGTACTGACTAATGTGAAAGATCACATTTTATTTTATCCTCATTAGTATGTCCAGTAAGACCACAACTTTAGGAATCTGCATGGTCTGCAAACCAAATGTCCCATATACTTGAGTTTTATACTTTGAGTGGACATTAACATGCAGACCATGTAGAGTATCTGTAAATCCAGCACCAGTTAGCTCAGGACCCTCCAGCTCCTCTGCTCCTCTGTGAAGCTGCTTGACATGTGATGCTGCCCTTCTCCTGTCCCTTCAGCTCATGCCAGAATATACAAATATATTCACACTATAGTTAATTATTGGGACACCATCACTCCATTGTCTTATTATCAGCATGGAGACTTTACCTTGTCACAGTCAAGTAACTTAAATGGCACGATGGATTCTTGGAAAATGGTTTATCATAGTGTTAGTAATGGCAAAGTTATGTAAAGCCCCTTGGATTCATACTTTGATGGCTAGATTACACATTTGTTTCATGTCATGTCCATGTCCAGTCTTAGCCAACGTGAGCAAATCATCAGTTTTCAAACATTGTTAAGCTAAACCTTTTTTAATGTGGCACATAAATCAAAAGCATTTAGAGATGGACTCTTCGGGATTAAAACATGAATCACGCTGACTGACTGAGTCACGAGTTTGGCTGTGGTTTGTTCAAAATTAATTGGCAGTTACATCTTAAGTTACATCATCAAATGAGAGATTATAGACAGTGTTGTCCACTAAGTGCATTTGTCACCAGACTCCCTTAACCACTTTGTCTCAACAGTGACAAATGGTGGAAAAACCTGAGCTTCTCTCCGTAGTGTCACTAGTGTTGCCCCTGGAGCACGAGGTCGGACATGTGTCTCAATCACAGCAGCTGGTTTGAATACGCTTTCTCTGTAAGTGATTATTCTTCCAGTAAATATCCCTGAAATCACAGCACAGTTGTTGTCCGTAACTTGTGTGCGTGGACTATGTCAAACCACATTGTTGTGATAAAATCAGGATTTTAACGGTGCGGAGCAGAAGCTGGAAATGGCCTAGGAGTCACTTCCAGTTAGGGCTGTAGTAAAAAAAAAAAAAACTTTATTTCCTTGGTTGACGCAAATCCTACCTACTTTTCCGTACCTCTGTACTCTACTGTACATATTCTCTTTATTTAATTTAATTTGTTTTATTATCTTTTTTATACTTTCACATGTCTTGTCTGCCTCATTATTATTACTGCTGCTGTAAAAAGTAAATTTTCCTGTCGCGGGATCAATAAATCTTATCTTATCTTAACTTAACTTATCTTATCTTATCTCATCTTAACTTATCTTATCTTATCTTATCTTATCTTATCTTATTTTATCTTATCTTATCTTATCTTCAACCAATCGCTTGATTGTGAGTAAAACAAGCTGCACTCTGTGTGGTAGCCTTATTAATTTAAATAAACTATGAATAAACATGACTTGTTTGACACAATTGAACCAAATAATTAGACTAAACATATTGAAGTATGCCAATGCGCACTGAAAACCTCAGGTGTGAAACATAAGGTGACGGCTGCAGCAGCAAAAGGTTAATTAGGCACAAACAAAACAAGGAATCCTCTGTCGTATTAAGGGAGCTGCAGTAATTTAGTCAGCGAGCAAAACAGCAATATTACACCGATGTCAACACATGAATCCAGCTATGTAATGTTGTAGGTGTGAATTCAGAGAGTTAATGGGACAGACCAAACTTAACTGTAAATCTTATGTGTGTTAAGATGTGTGCGCAGCGTTGTCATATCTGGACAGTAGTGTTATCTCCATCCCATTAACACCCCAGCTGATGTGCTGCTCTCTCTCTCCATGCGGCGGGTAACTAATTGATCGCGCTGAATTACATATTGCCGCCTTGTGAATGGAACTCATTAACTGACTTGGAGATAAGAGCGCCGGGGCTTATTTGAAGGTTAATATCAGCAGAAAGCCCCGCACATCTGTTGGTCTTCCTCTTCACACAGATTAAAGCCAAAGCAACAGTTGCCTCCGTATCACAGAGTGCAGCCTCGTAACTCTGCCGCATGTTTAAAAGCGTGTGAATCCCTGCATCTGGGCTCCTGTCTGTTACTGTTTATGTGCAGCCGCGCGGGCGTGTGTGTGTTTTTTTTCAGCGTGCATGTGTGTCTTTGTGTACGTGTGTTTGCCTACCAACTGAATGTGCTGGAGTTGTTAAAGTGCTGAAGTCAGTAAGAAGCCTCTTGAAGCATTAAGCCATAATGGGCTGCAGGGAGCATGAAACAGACCACAGTGTGTTTGATGTTCACCATAGAGAGAGGGGGAGAGACAGAGAGGGCTGATGGACTGCTGACTTGGGCTGCCCTGGTCTGCTTGGTATTGCTCGGCGCTACTCTGCTCTCTGACAGGATATGTACAGGGCAGAAACTACACAAAGAAAAAGAAGAAAAAGAGAAAATGCTTAGAATAAAATAGCTCCGTTCTAAAAGTGTGTCCTCGGCTGCTTGGCCTTATGTAACTGTGTTCATTCTCGGGCCTGTTAACTTGGAGGACAGTCTGCCCAAACACGTTTAGTTGCTGTGAACTCTCCCTAATGCGAGAACACTTTGCACAGATTGCACACTTACCTGTTTTCTTTGTATAAAGCGCACACCAGTAGTCATACTAATCTACAACATGATTGGACTGGCAATTTTCCATTCTATTTCCTGTGAAAAACACAGAATTATAAAGTAATCAAATACTGGGAATTTGACACTGGGAGCATTATTGGTCTTTTCCATTTGCTAGGACC
Source organism: Hippoglossus hippoglossus (assembly GCF_009819705.1). Lineage (NCBI taxonomy): Eukaryota > Metazoa > Chordata > Actinopteri > Pleuronectiformes > Pleuronectidae > Hippoglossus > Hippoglossus hippoglossus. The sequence goes on along the minus strand of NC_047167.1, from coordinate 12,872,831 downwards.
AATTTACCCAACAATTTACCCGAGTGACTAAAAGGCAGGAAATTGAGGTGTGCGAGTGACTATATGAATATGATGCACTTCCTCACAGAGTATCAGCTGTCTCTCCTCTGACCAGCGTGCGCTTGAGCTGCTGCCACCCCTCTCTCGCTTCTCCCCCTCTCCTGCTCCTCTTGTCTTTCCCTCCCTGTCACCTGCCTAATGGCAGAGTAGGAGTTCACACGTACAGCCCTCCCTTGGCAAGCGCACACAGACACACAGATGACAGCAAGGGCCAATCTTTCTTTGTCACAACAGGGGGGGTTGCAATGTCATTGCAACAGGCGCATGTGTGTGTGTTTTTATGCGTGTGTGTGTGTGTGTGTTCCTTCCCTCTGCGGGCTGCAGTGTGTTGGTGTTTGACTCCTCTTTTGTCTTCAGAGGAATTGGATGTGTCAAAAGGAGAGTTATTCCCTCGTCAAAGCCTCTTCCCTGTCTCCGGTTGTGTGGGGATGTTGTGTGTATACGTGTGTGTGTGCATGTGCCCATGGGCAAATGAGAGAGTATCCTTCTGTGTGTGTGTGTGTGTGTGTGTGTGGCACATATGTGTGTTCTCTGCATGACTTTTAAAGCCATTGTGAGGACGTCATTAAACTGCTTCCTCTCCATTTGTTGTCACCGTGCGTGAAGTGTATGTTAGATTGCTGACATATTTGTTTTGCCCCTTTGTCGGTTATGTGTGTCTGTGTGTATGTGTGTCATGCCAAGTTGTTATGGTTCATATCCCCTCCAGCGGTGGCTTCTGTAGACAAGGTGAGTATTTGAAGTGACAAGGAACTGGCTTCAGCTCTCAGCGTGGCATCACTTCTGCTCCGGCTACCTCTCCTCTCGCCCTCCCACTGCTTGGCAGATGGTGCAGACCCAAACCGGGGCACCCACTACCAAAATAAGTGAGGGCATGCAGGATGAATTTTACAGGGTGACGCCCTACACCAACGCACACACACACACACATACACACACACTGTCTGCAGCTGTGGACCAAAGTATTTGTTGGGAGACTTTCGCTCGTTGGCAAAGACACGTCCTGGAGGAGAAATCCTGTGGCTATGGCACTATGGCAACAAATTCAGCAGGATCACAGGAGTGGACAAACACAAAAATGTAGGAAAAAGGACAGAAGGACTGGTGGAAAAGTTATGTAACTGGTGTGTCTGAACACTGTGTAACACCGCAACGCCAACGACAGCGGCAACCTTCTCTTCAATCAGCTGTTTCCTTGTTGGTGCCCGTCACCGATGCAGCGCCGTCATTGCAACAAGTGTGTCTCAGAGCAGATTGTTGGATGGGTGATACGAGTGAGCAGCCATAAAAATATCTTGGCCTGTTGTTGTGTCTTGACTGGTAGACATGATATCTTGTTTCACTGTCAATATTTTACCCATGATTCAATCACTGTTTTCATTGCATACGACCGAAAGGCAAAGGGAACATTCCTTTCCTTCTCGTCCAGCCATTTTTCCGTTCTGTCACTGAAGCAAGAAGCAAAAGACATTAACTCTAGAGAGTCGGTCTGGACATTTGGTCACATATGACGAATGCAGCGGTGGATTGTCTATTTCAAACGTGTTTACAAGAACAGGGACAACATCTGGAACAATCAGGTGGGGGGGGCGTCTGGGTAGAGGCAGGATGTGACTCGGACATTTGGGTTCTCACATACAGACCTGAGTTAAGTACATGTCTCAAAGGAGCACAGCAGTTGTTAGAGTGTGTGTGTGTGTGTGGGTGGGTGGGGGGTGGGGGGTCACTTGATTCACCACCTGTGGGACACACACCTCTACAAATTCAGGCAGACCAGTCATGGGTTTGATTAGCTTCTCTCCCATATTGTGCACATTTTTCGCCCTGGAAGTTACAGTTGATCGATGCCTCCTTGGCTCCGTGTAAATCACTGCCTGCTGTTTCAAATGCTTTTCTGATGTCAGTGGATCTTTTCGATAGCACCAACTGACCTTCGCTATTAGTCTCCCAGTGTTGTGCTCATGCTGTCATTAGCCATAAATGACAAATTCTGGCCGAGTCCTGCCCTGTCCTTCCAAAAAACCAAAGTTCAGGCAACTGATGATAAAACTTTTCTTTCTTTTTCATCAGCACTTCTCAGACATGTTGCTTCATTCACAAGATAAAATCACCACCTGATGAAACTGAATAAAGGCTCATTTATGCCGTCTGGACGTGCAAAAAGAGCTTTGTCCGTTTAGAACGATGAAATCATCACTGCCCACATAATTCCATATGTCTTTTACGTTAGCATGGTTGTTAATTAATACTTCCAGTTGAGGGCAGCACTGAGTCAGAGTCAAAGTAAAAGCATAAAGATGTAGTTTCTTACCAACTCTTATAGGCTCATCTCAGAAAGTTCGACTACTTTTGAAATTTCTTCCTCGTGTCTTATGGTTGTCTCCCTTGAACTATTGGCCACACTGCCCCCCCACAATCTATGGAGGTACTGCCCCGTTTTGTCTGTTATACTCACACATTCGAATGAACGGAGGGCTCTGTCTGTCCATTCTGTATTTATATCTAACGTTGAGGATAAATGAGCCCAAAGAACACAGAGGCTGAGAGATCACAGAGGTGTGGCCATCAAGAATTACCTTTTTAAACTGTTTAATGCACAGACTGATTAGCCAGTAGCAGTTTTATACGAGTTTCACTGAACATTTTTTGACAACCTGCAGAGCAGAGAAAGCCTTGCACATCCTCTGTGATCCTCTTCCCTTGACGCTGCTGGGCTCCTCTGACTCCAGGGCATTAAGACTCGGAAATGCTCTGTCATGTCCTCCGCTGTGTGGAATTGTTTGCGTGGAACGAACACACTGTCTTTTGTGAGGCCCAGTCACTTTCTTTGAGCTCTCCCTCCAGTTCTTGATACTCAATCTAATTGCAAAAATAGATTGAGATTCTCCCTGATGGAGAAAGCCCAGAGGCTCCTATCTCTCAAACATATATAAAAAGAGGAAATAGGAATTGAATAGATGAGAGATGGGGTTTGTATAATAAAAGATAGGACTGGATGATAAAAATCAGTGAGGTGTCGTCTCGCCGTTGAATGCCTGTGTCCAGCACCTCTGCGCTCTAGCACCTGCCACACACAATACAGATTTAATAAAGATAGGACACACAGATGCAACCGTACACACATCCCTCAACTACACACCTCCCTTTGATAAGCAGTCATGTTTGCTCCGCTCTGTTCAACAGTGGCCCTTTTCTTCCACACGGTCTGTAGGTTGTTATTAAAATACCACAGCTCAAATCCTCGCAGAATAAAACAAGTGCAGAGGTAGCTGGACTGTGAGTTATCTGACTGTTAGCATATGTGTTTCTGCATGTGTGTGAAGCAGATATCCCAGGTGCTTCCAGACTTGTGAATATCATCTTTGTCTCCAGTTTCCTCTCCTCTCCCCTGAGGTGTAAATATTATTCTCTATAATCTCTTCCCAACTAGAAGCATGTTCCCATACTTTGCATGCAGAGGAGTCGCCACTTTCTCCCCCAGCTATGTCAAATCTCACTGGCTCTGACACTTCTGTCTTTGGCTTTTTAAATTGGTCATTTGGGCGGATTTGGTTTTTTAGCTGCTTTAGGCAAGTGGCTGCACACTACAGCAATATTTTTGCTTTATTGTTACTCGGTGAAGATTTTCTTTCATCGAGATAAACAGTTTCAAACTGGTTTCCATTATAGTGATTATTTTTCTTCTCTCTTTTCCCCTCTCGCTAAGTCGTTCCTGCCTTTGAGGCTTCCCCTCTCTCTCCCTGTATCTGCTCCTGCAGAAGAAGTTGTGAATTCATTTATTTTTCATGTGAAATTTACTGCATGCTCACAGATGCTCTCCAGAAAAACATTGCTAGTTTGTCTTTGGTACTTGTCTGCGATTTTTACGACTCCATATTTTTGTGATCTAGTTTTACCATGCATTTTATAGTCTGAACATTGAAGCCATATGTTTCCAGAGGGTAATTCCCAATTCCAGGGAAATCATCATTGTCAGTGGAGCTTTTCATGCACCATAGGAGACCAACATCCTCTGGGCTCTGGGAATAAGACGCGTTAATTCTTAAAATGCTCCCCTGTAAAAGTAATACTTAATGTGATTTATGAATTCTGCAAAAAATGTTGTTGTTGTTGTTCTTTTTATTTTAATTTTAAAATGTTTTCTCACACTCACTTTAATCGTCTCCCATCTTCCTCCTCTCTGAGTTTGAAGGTAATTACAGTGAAATCTGCATGTTGTTTTATTGGCTTCCTGGAGCCCTGCGAGCACAGTTTTCCACACTTTAGCGCTTTGTGATACTGCTGCGTGTCTTCCTTTCCATCTGGTACAATTTCGGGGGGGTCTACGCTTAAACAGAGACGCCTGGTCCCCCGAAACATTAGTTATCCTTGCAACCAGAACACCCAAATGAGTTGTTCTCGCTGTGCACTGCAGCCCCTTTATGTCCAACTCTCCCAGTTTGTGGTGAAGCAGCTTCCACCCGTCCTCCCTGAGTCCAGCCCAGCTCTCGTCTCCTGCTGGATTTTGTGCTTCCGAAGCACATTTTTTCCGTAATTAGATAGTGAGATATGGTTTTTTTAGTGACATCATCTCTCAAGAGTTATTTGTGGCTAAGGAAAGCCCCTGTAGTCCACGGTGGTTTGCTTATTTGGCTTGACCATGCAAGGCTATTTACAACATGGAGTTAGAGGGACTCTGAAAATGGAGGAGTGGGAATGGCCAGAGGATTACGAAGGATTTATGAGAAGTGGGGGTGAAATATGTAAAGCTCATAATTAGAAGGAATACAGGGTGTAATTACTATCAATTGTCATCCTGTTTGCTAGTACATGATTATCTTTTTATTAACTAAATCCTTTTCCACATTTCCTACTTTCTCTACCCTTTCCCCAATTCCCCCTGTTGTCCCCCATTTAAAAGACTCTGTCTCTACTTGAAGTCCCCTTTGTGTCCGTTTTGAAGGGAAAGTGTTTGGGAATTATCTCAAGACATTGCCTCTGTACAACTGCTTTCAGATGTGCCCTGAATTCTGAATATTTTCCTGAAACTTTCTGGAGGGGCTATAAGTGAGAACGCATTTATCTGTTGCCCCAGACATTTTGCAGAACTTTTCCAACCAGCCCCCTCATTAATTGACCAGAAAATGTCTGAGTGCGCTCATGTGGAAATACAACAGGGAAATGTCTGGATTTGGAGAATCAAGAGCGTTTGGTTATAGCGGCCGACGTCGGTGTTGATGTTATGTAACCAAAACATGTGATTTTTGAAGTGAGTACTTGAGCATCTGACCGTGACAATCTCCTGCTGCGGTATTCATATGTAGAAAAAGCCCAGAAAATATCCAGATCCAATTTTAAGGAGCTCATGTCTGAAATCGGCTTACATCATGTTCTCTGAATACATCTGGAATTTGAGCTAAATAACAGCAAGTCACTCTGTGCACCTGAAAAGATGGAAGGATATTGGAAGGAAAGTGGAATAATCATGTGGAAATGTGACTCATTCTCAGTATTTACAATGCTGTTTGTAACTTTTTTTATTTCTGAAATGTTTGAGACTGTGTTTGGTTTTACATTTACACTTATTACCTGACCTTTTGTCCACGTGTTAGCAAAGGACTATTAAAAGCTCAAGCTTAAAACTCACAAAGAAATTATCAACGTGAGTCATTCTTCAATCATGCGAGAGCTCAGGGGATTTTTGCTAGTGAGCAAATATACCTTTGTACACTTGTCCCCTTATTCAGTTGCTCCCAGGAGGGGATGGCAGGCAACAAGCTAATGAACTTGAAATGACAATGACATATTTAGCTTGCAGTTCTTCCACTCAGCCGTAACAGAGGGCATTTCAGTTGGGCCCACTCGTCACTGTTTCGTTTGTCTCATTATTTGCTATCCCTCCATTGCACCCGCACTATTTTCATCTCTTCTTCTTCCCCTGCAGAGTCTTCTCTCATAAATATTTTACATCTTCCAAATGAACTCTGTCAACCCAAGCTTAGCGCATGGCTGGCTGCCTTGTGTGTTTCTAATGTGTGTAATGTGTTTATGTATAGTGTGTGTGTGTGTGTTTGAGTGTGTATTTAACTATACACTCTGTAAAAATGTGTTTCATCCGTGCGAGTGTCTTGCTGCGTTGCTCTAATACACGACTGCTTCTGCTCACATATTTTGATAAACATGCACATAGGACGTGTTTAACATAATGTTTTCATTTGTTTGCTGGACTGTTACTCCACAAGACAAGGTGAATACAAACTTGGTATTTACAGCAACAACCGGCTGGCTTGTGCAGGATCACAGGTAGTAAATATTGTGCATATTAGGTTCATATACTGGGATCGGTCAATCATATATTATTATTACTGTTTTTCCTTTAAAAAGCTGGATAAGTGCTTCATTCAAGGGCAGCTTGAAAGTAGCTGGGGAAAAAGACAAAATATTTTAACCATGCAATGTTCCCCACTTCACTCTGTTTGCGACCTAAACTCTGCAGCCCACTGGGCAAATATCGCCCACGGAAACTCGCAGCTTGTTCAACACAAAACAGTGTAGATATGTTGCATGGTCATTATATCGTTTTTACCCCCGATACATTATAAAATAGCCTGGCACTCAGAACAGCATACACCTCCGCTAAGGCCCCGAAGTCCCTTTGAATTCAATCAAGCTGCATCAAATTTCGGACACAAATCTTTCAGTCCCCTGAATATTACTGATCCACAAAATGATTCCCTGGGAAAACGGGGAAAACGCCCTATTTTGCAATGTAAAACAAATTGACAAAAAAATCCTGGATCTGCCCAGATTCGCCCCAAAATTGAATGACTTCTCCCCTGACCCTGACCACGTCCTTCCACCGAGTTTCGTGACCATTCATTCATTCATTCATGTGATCTTGCTATACACAAAAATATAAAACAACCAACAAATAGACGGGCAGGGGTGAAAACATAACCTTCCTGGCAGATCTTAGCAACTCCTGCACCTGGTGACTCAATAAGTGCAACATTTTGCAGCAATATTGAGCTGCAATCGTTACCTCAACAGTGTCCTATTAGGAGGAGTTTCTGGAGGGATGCTTGGCGATCACATGTGCAACTCTCTGTGTTTATGTCGTACACATTTTGTATCCTTCGACGTTGGCACCACACTAGAGGATAATTGGGCAATTGTTGGTCCTATTCGCTTCTTTCCACAATCGCTGGGCGTGTTCCAGGGGCTGGTCTGAAGCGATTATCTGCCAAAGTGATCCTGTAGTGTAGATCTATAGTGTCACAGGTATACTCTTGTTGTTATTGACTACACTGAGGTCTCTTCTGTTTTACTTGAAATCCTCTAGCTTGAAAGGAACAGCGATGGAAGTCTGATCAGAAATCAGGCCGGGAGGCATCACCAATAGGATGTTGCTTTAGTAACCGTAACTGTTTTAAAAGCCCAGATCCCATTAACATTAAATTGAATGATGTCTCCATGGCTGTGGAAGGGGTCAGAGGATGTATTGAGATGAATCGTTTCTAATGATCACAGGCTGCACAAAAATGAATAATATTTCCAACTCGCCTCCAAATTGAGCTTCAAAATGTATCACCCACACTGATTCCAACTTTACTGCAGCCTCAACTTCGTCCACAGTTTTATTTTCATTTAAAAAAAATTCTGTGAAAAGCAAAGGACACACAAGCATAAACAGCTGATTACAATTTGTCGTGCTTTTCTGAGGAAATGCCGAGTTTCATCGGCGCCTTCCAACGTTTAAAACCGTGAGACAGTAAATCTGACAGTATGTTCGTGGTCTTTGGTTAGCTAAGATTTGTTAATCATCTAGTGTGCATGTCTTGGTATTTGTAACAGTAAGCTTTGTCGGAGAGTCTGAGAACTCCTTCCTCTCCCTTCCTCTATTCTTCCTCTGAATGTCTTGGTGGGCTCTGGTTTAAACTAAAAGCCATCTCTGTAAATCTTTCATGCTCTCGCCACCATCCTGCTGAGATAAAGAGAGAGGCAGAGATGAAGCATAGGGCTCATACAGCGATAGTAACTTTTTTAACCACTTTCTATTTCTACCTCTATTTCATTCTTCTGTTTTCTTTGTTTGCGTCACTTTATCCGTCTTTTAACTCAGCATAATGACTTTTTTAAGGGTTCCTACCAAACCTCACATTAGGTTACGTTCTGGTTGATCTTTTACTCATACATCTATTTGTGTATTTCTTTGTTTCTCCTCTGACATGACTTCTATTAGACCTTAGATCTACAATATGTGAATAAATGGCGTCCTCCAGCTGTGAAGAAGTAGCATCCCTGTCCGTCACCTGATCTCCCCTGCGCCCCTGCAACCCAGCAAACCCCAGCAGCAGCTGCGGGTCCAGCCCGGGGGCCCAGGACATCACTCAGTCAAACTGAATCACAAATCCTTTTGGGCAGGGGCGACTGGGAGCCTCAGGATGAATCATGACTCTGGTCTGTTGTGTGACGTCTGTTGATAAATGACCAGGGCCCAGTGGACTGGATGGACTGAAGGAAAGAAGGTAGTGTGGGTCTCTTCAAAGGAGTATTGTATTATACCTCCACACTGGGGACAGCCAGTGCTTTCAGGTTGTCCGTCTTTCCGTGCGTCCCATTCTTGTGAACATGATATCTCAAGACTTCCTAGAGAGGATATCTTCAAATTTGCTATAAATTATGACAGTTCAAGTATGAACTGATTTTGATGCTCGCAGGTTAAAAGATCAAGGTCACTGTAACCTTGCAAAACATGTCTTCTTGCCTCGTGAATGTGTTATTGTAAGAATGTCGTGAGATAACTCTTTACAATTCGGCACAAATGTTCCCTTAGACTCATGAATTAGTTGATTTAAAATTGGATCAAAGGTCAAATGTCAAGGTCCTGGTGGGAATTTTGACCATTTGTCACTGATTGGATTCCAGTTGTCAAGGGTCAAAGGTCACAGGGACCTCATTTGAGTGAAGAAAACAATGTATGTAAACTGAAACTGCACTGGCTGGTGGAGGCATACAGCTGCAAGGCAGAAGTGTTGGTTTTCTTAGAAGCTTGATGTTACAATTTCTGAAATTAGGGCTGGGCAATATGACTTCAAATCAATATCACGATTATCTAAAACTTTTACCTCGATTACGAATAATGTACGATTATTTTGTGTGTGTGTGTGTTGATCTTCAAACAAATAGACATTTATTTAGTGATAATCGATAAAGTCGGAATATGAATCCGGATCGTTCCAGTCACTTTAACCCTGATGTCCTGGCTGTGCGAGTCACATTTCATCTCGTTTTGTGTTTAGGTAAGTTTTTCATAAACTCTAGAGCAAAACATTTTTTTTGAAAAAGTAAACTTCACGTACTGTACGTGTCCTGATAACTTCTGTGTTCGTGTTTATTGCTAATGAGTAAAATGAGCGCAGATAATTCAGCACGGAACGTAGCGGAATCACGACAGTTCGTGAATGTACGCATTGGAGAAAGTATTAACCTAATTAACCCTGCATGAGCAAATCAAGTGGGTTAGAGTTTATAAATGTCGGTTTCTATTCAATTTCGGTTAATTGCCGTGGCCTATCAGAAATGAATGGTCTTTAGTAAACTTTTACCCATGGAATAGAAGCGAGGAAAGTAAAGGACAGTAGCATATAATCTACTTCCCCTGTCTTTGGTTGTGGCTAATTGAGTCCTACTTGCAACGCGGTGGCACCGCAAAAATAAAAGCGTCAAGCCTTTGATGTTCCGTACTTGGGTGTTCTGTCAAGAGGGTTGTGCGCTCACTTGGATGAACTCCCACTGTAACAGCCCTCCTCTTCTTTAACGTTCAGTCCCCGTTTTCAGGCTCGTTTGAGACTTGAATCCCGTCTTTCTCTTTTTACCCTCCAGCTCTCCAGCATTCTTCACCTTCCCTCAGTCCTTCTGTCTTTCTTCACATCTCTCTTGGCTTGGTTCCCGTGATTAGGCGCAGCTGCCGTGCTCATCGCAAAGCCCCTCTCTTTTCTCATTGTTGTATAAAGTGACGCTCTATCTTTCTCAGGCCTTGGCCATGTTGATTTTGGGTGACGTCAACAACTGTTGTTTGTGCTTTGGACACAGAGTTGATTCTGCTGTCTCGCTGTGTGTGTGTGTGTGTGTGTGTGTGTGTGTGTGTGTGTGTGTGTGTGTGTGTGTGTGTGTGTGTGTGTTTGTTTATTTGAGTATGCATCAGTGAAGCGCAGTTGTTAAATTAAAATCAATCACAAACGACTTCTCCAAACACATCTCTTCCCTAAATTATTTACAACAGACTTGATCATTATCTTTCATGCTTTGACGGGCCAATGATATCGAAATTCCTATTAACGTCAGAGTATTCTGGTCGGCTGAGGAGGAGAGTAATAGATGTCACTGGCAGCGATGCACTGCTCAGTGCTCCTGAATCAGTCTGCAGCGGGGATGTGTACCTGAAGGGTACCGAGGCAGACTGGGCTGTGACATTGAGCTGATGGGAACTTAAATCATTCACCACTGTTGTAATCTGCTGCTGGCTGGGCAGGAATAGAGCTGAGAGGTGCGGTCAAAGGTCAACATCTATTCTGTTTCAGTAAAGCATCTCAGTACTGGGTTGCCATAGCACGGAAACTTTAACCTGAGTTCCCTCATTGCTTGTCAGATTGACATAAAATGTTCACAGTTTGATGGATGTAAGTAAGGATTCTTTTCATTATCATTTAATCTGTTGTTTAATACCTCCACCATAGGGTTTAGGTTTACACCATCAATTTGTTTGTTGGTCTGTTATTTAGCAGGATTACGAAAAAAACTACTTTGTCGGGAAAGAGAATCCAGATCAGGGGGTGGATTTTTTTTTCACTTTCTTTATATTATGAGATTGTGTTTTTCAACATTTTCACCAATTTCGCAGGGAATGTCATAAACACGGAAATAGTTGCTGATTAATGATTTATTTTGATAAATTTGACGGATGAATAAATACTAGAACTAGAATGAAACCACCTTTAAATTCACTAGATTCTGATTTTTATTTGGATCTCAGACTCATAATATCCGTGTGCTAAACACGCCTGAAGATTCATGAATGATTCTCTGAGAAACCAATAAAAAAAAATTTGCAATGTTGAAAAAGCCAGAAATTGGTGGGCTCTTTCCTGACCCACACCACATCCTTCCACCAAGTCTCCTGGTAATCCATCCAGTAGTTGTTGTGTAACCCTGCCAACTTACAGACAACAAATGAGGATCCGCAGCATCAAAATGTATTGACATGCTGGCCTGACACATGGACCATACATGCAGACAAATGTGTGGACTTTATGTGGCACAAATACCACTTAAAAGTCTGGTTGCAATCCACACGCTTCCTTCACAGTGGATGGGCAGCTTCACGAGAATAGATGCTAACTGCGTCTCAGACAACCCTCCGAGGACACCGCTCCATCGTGATAGGAAACCACTCTAGTCCTGAAGATGAGGTGCTTTCACTGTCAAGCTGCAATAGCCCCCACCCCAATCCCCCACCCTCGCTTTCACCATATTGTTACCTTCTCTAAAAGCACTCTCCCAGTTCACTCCTCTCTTACCGAGGCGTGGAGCGTTATTCCATGTGGCAGCCCACCAGCGTCTCTGTAGCTAAACGACACGGAGCGGTTATTATAGAAGCCGCTTTAACTCTTCAAACTGCCCACCTCCTACATCACCCTTTTTTTTTGTGCAAATTATAGCCAGGCCCCTTCTCTCATGAGAACAAGCTGCCTAATGCACCATTACACTGCTATAAATACTTCTTTTCATAGACCACAGTTACTCTTTCAGTGTAAGGTGATGATTATTTTATTTGCACCTATTGTCATGGGCCTTTAGTGCAATGTTAATGTCCGCCCATTTTTCTGGAAAAACAGTGGGGGGGAGAAAGAAAAAGGAGCCTGGCAGTTTGAAATCATTGTCGAACAACAGTTTTTATATTGTCCCATGTGTCTGATTATTAGCAAAGTGAGATGCAAATGGGGATTTTGTCTGTGAGTTCATTAAGCATTTAGACACAGCAGCCCCAAGCACCGAGTGTCCTCTGCTCAGTTGTGTTTCACTAATGATCCCCTAAGCAGAAGTTGTTTTTGATCAGTGCCCAGAAACAATAATCTTCTTTATGCATTTTTAAGGTTCAATTAAAAGCTTTTTATGATGTGTTTCTGTTTTTAGCTCTAAACTCTGCGCCACATACTCCACATATAAGATCTGGACTTAACACATGTAGCACTGCACCAAATTGCAGACACTCATAAATATCAGTCCACTTAACACGGCTGATTTTGTTCATTAACATCCATGAATTATTCTCTGATATAAAAATGCTTTATCTCACAACATTAAAGAACGTGAAAAACAATCCTGGATCTGACCCCTGATCTGCATCAGCATCAAAATGTAATGGCTTGTTCCTTGGGTCGTGCCACAACCCTCCACAACATGTCGTGAAAATTGGCTGAGTAGTTTTTGCGTAATCCTGCTAACTAACAAACAAATGTTGGCAGAGGTAAGATAAATTGAGAGCATTTGCGAACATATTTTCTTCACCATATTTTTCTTGTTGGGTTTGCTGCCTCTAAGTCAACGTTTCATGTAGAGAAAATACATTTTTTTTATTAAAATCTACCCACAATAACTTAACTATTATTATTGTGAATTAATTATAATGATGGTAGTAGTTAAGGCATCAAATCATTGAGACAAAATATCTAAAGATCTGCGTGTTTAAATCCATTGACTGTAGCCAGGAGGTACAGCATCCTCCTCAAGATGTTGTCTGCACGATAGCTGAAGTTGCAGATGACGGACGAACAAAGCAAGAAGAAAAAAACTCAAACCGAGGAAACTGCAGCTCTTCTCTGACCAGCCCCGGTTTACTTATTGATTAGATGCTCATCTCTTCTTATTGAGTTTCCTGGGAATAGCACAATCCCTCCACAAACACAGCCCTGCTGCTCTCCCAGCACCCACGTGAGTTCCCAGCATCTGAACCCCTCTGCACTCCAGCGAAACACAGCAGCAGCAGGCTCAGATGGTCCATTGTCACCTTAACCGCCACAGCGACCATCCAAACTGAAATAATCTTCCCGCTCTTCTGCAGTGAGCTTTTTTAATGAAAATCTTTCAGCTGGGGACCTGGGAAATGGATGGATGCATTTTCAAGGCCGCGTGCCGCTGCGTGTCCTCGCAGAGATCTGTCGTCTTGATAGAATGATATCGTCTCTGCCTTGTTTAGCAAACAGAATCGGTCGTGGTTGAGGATTTTTATTGCACCTCAAGGCATTTCTGTGGTCTGTATGTAGTTACTGTATGTGTGTGTGTGTGTTCCGAGCAACGTTGAGGGGACATCCACTTTTATCCGCACGTCTGTCCTCGTAGTTCCAGCACTTGTAAGGGGCCGTGGCTGTGCAGTGCAGCAGTATGTGGTGATACAGATATCTGCCCTGGCAGTTAACTGGCGACTTCCCCTGTAGTTATTATTGTGGTCTATAAAGGGAACCTATCGTGCTGTCTGGAGAAAGTCTTAATAAGACTGTCAAGTTCCTGTTCCTTTCTGTGCAGTAAAGAGACGTCCTCTTTCTTTCACCCTCTTTTTAACCATTGATTTTACCATTTCACCATTCACCCCGTCCCTGTCTTCTTTCTCTCCTCTGCTAAGATTCTCTATAAGGACCCCTGGCTGTCAGTTCTCGCTGCCTCCCCTCCTCTTTTCTCTCCCCCTATTTCTAGCTGGGGCTTTGATGTTCAGCGTCTCTTCTCTCTGAAGCAACGTGGCTCTGCTGCAAAAAAGAAACACCCCATCCCTCTCCGCTCTCTCTCAGCTTGTTTTACGCTGCAGGTGAGAAGAAACCTGCTCTTCATGCCTCATGAATTCTGGTGTGACAACAGTGCCAAGCCACTGGCTGTGTAGCCCAGTGTTTCTCTCTCAGTTAAGCAAGAAATCTCATTTGGAATCTCGGCCTCACTTGCGATTTTCACTTCAGCAAAGCTAAAGAGACAGGTAATTAGGAGGAAAAGTAATTTCCATGGTCACTTTATTACATTTTCATCTTCAGGGACAGGAGCAATAAAAATAATTTGATTTATTAAGGTTAAGACTGGACATTTTGTATTAACCAGGATACTCCTTCACCTTCACTTTGAGCCACATTAAAATGACAGAAAAAAACATATTTGACTTTTTGTAGATATTTTACCTCCTTTGTCAGTGATAAATCTGTCATAGCCGAAACCGATGCTCATATATCTGCTATCACCTCATAAATCTAGATCTAATCCATTTGTGCAGTGTGTTTCCATAAATACACACTGCACATGTTCTTTATGCATTATAAATGAAACAAAGTGTAACGTTTAGACAGATTAAAATCATGTGTCTTGTTGTAAATATGCGTTAAGATTTTTGACCTTTTTCTTGCCTTCGAGTTTACGAGTTTCTGGGGAATAAGCTGTCAGAAACATTCCTCTCTTGTCAGGGAATGTAGATCCGAGGCTTACTTTACACAATGCCACGGGAACACGCACAAACACACACACACATAAATCCTTACCGTACCACCTGTTGTGTATTTGCACAAAGGTCTACACATTAAAGTGCAGCTCACTCATGACGTCTATTTGCGCAAATATTTGCCCGTTTTTTGTCTCGGCCTTTTCCTCTATTAATTTTGGGGAAAAATCCCCTCAAAGATCAAATGGTGCATGATCTGACATGTCTGCCTTGGCACAGCTCCGTGCTAGCTGACAGATTTGAAGTTAATTAAAAGGGCTGCCAGTGCGCCGGGATCCGGGTGGCGTTGCGGGCGTGGGTGGAGGGCACAGGCTGGGCCGCACAATGGTGGGCTTTGTAGGGGGCTGTGATGGAGGGAAAGGTTACATGATGTCGGACGAGTGCTGGCTTCAATCCATAATATGCGAGTCCAGTGGTCTTTCACACCACCTTCTCACAGCTGGATGAGGAGGAGGGAGAGTGGGAAGAGCAGGTGGTGGAAAACTATCCTGCTGGAGGAGGTGCAGCACAATGCACTGCATTCCTTGTGGGGAAGACATTTGAGAGAAAAATGTATTTTCACAGGGACTTCAATGAGAGTTATATGTCAGAGGTACTCACACATTTTGCAGGTGCACTGAATACAAAACAATTCAACTGGACTCGGGACCTTGGCTCCGACACAGAGCAGCTGCCAGAGTTTTAAGCTAAATAAGCAAAAGAGAGTGCACTACACATTTTAACATATTTGCATTTTCTATTTTAAAACAGATTTAGAAATGAGTTTACAGTGCTATGAATAAGTTAGCGTTTCACTTTTTACTGAAATAGGATTGCAGGTGCAGTTAAGAAATCACATCTGTTAATAACATAAGACATGAATATGTGAATGAATAAATGAATATTAAATTAGAGGCTAGGCTGTTAGAGGTGCTGGTTTATTTTATTTTGTTACCTTTGGACAGAGCCAGGACAGCTGTTTCTCCCTGTTGTCATGCTAAGTTAACTGGCTGCTGGCAGTGGATTGAATTTTATTGCACTGAGAATCTGGAATATGCATCTGTAGTTTAATTAAATAAAACCTGATAAGCATAGTAGCTGTGTCTCACTTCCTGCATCCTCCGGAGGACGTGGTCTACCGAGCCCACGATGGGGGGTGGTCTTCATGGGCTGGGAAAGGCCCCCGAAGGTTGAACCGAAATGAGACAGTGTGGTCTACAGAGGCTTTCCCGTGATCTTTCTTTCTGCCCCCAATGCATCGTCTGTAAATTCTCCATTTCTTTGTCTACTCTCCTCCTCTCCTCCTCCCCCCTGGTTGGTGGGATAACCATCTACCCCTTCAGCAAAAGCCAGCAGCTCTATCTGCCTCCCTGTGGCCCAGCTCTCACCTCCTCCTCCTCCTCCTCCTCCTCCTCTGCCTCCATCTTGCTCTTCGAGGATAACCATCTAGCCTTTCAGCATAGGCCAGCTCTTTCTAATGAACTGTGTCCAGCGAGGGAGGACAGTGGAGAAGCTTTGTCCTGCTCATACTGGTGCACTTCAGCTGCACGGGTGGGTGGGCGTTTGGGGGCTCTATACCATTTTTTAATGTTTAAAAAGCACATCAGAGAACAACATTTAATTTAATGTGTTGGCAGGGTGAGATGAGATAAGATTTCCCTGCTTCTTCAAATTCGACCGTCTTGTTGAAATCACATGTCAGCTGATATGACACCAGTGCTTATATTTGCACAGGAGGTTGAGTCAGGCAACAATAATCCTGCACTGAAAGAGAATTTAAACTTTTACATCAAGCGGAAATCAAATGTTTGGTGTCACATCATCTTAACTTTTCTGCACGCTGAAGCTTGTACGTCTCAGCAGAGCCAAACATTTTATCTGTAGATTAAAAGTAGTCAGTCAGGTTCTGCACTGCAGGTGAGAATCTTTTGACAGCTCATAATAAATGCGAGGAGTAAAATATAGAAAAGCAAAGGAGCAGTGGAGGCTTTGAAAAAAGAAAGGTACTAAAAAAAGAAACCTCCGAAATGTTTGTAAAAGTGATTCGACTCACACAATGTGGGGATAAAGGAAACAAAGAGAAGGGAAATATGGAGTTTCAAGCTCCATGTTTTAAGCACAGCCAGAAAACCAAGAATCAATCATAGCAGGTGATGGGAAAACATCTGAAACGTTTGAAGTCAACAGGCACATGAACACTGAGAGGAAAAAAACATTAATAGAGCGTGTGACAGCCCGAGTGAGCGAAGGAAGGAGCAACAGAACTGCAGCACTTCCAAGTTCACCAGTGCAGATTTGACAAGCATTTAGGTTTTCTTTTTCTTTTTTTTTGTCAAAGATGAACCTATGAAAAGCTTCTTTCAGGCCTGAACTGAAAGGGGGGATTAGACAGAGGCGTACCGAGTGAAAGACACAAACATTCCTTTACACATCTTGTGCATTTACCTGTCAGAGCGCTGCAATAAAGCTGCTCCCACATGGGCAATATGCCAGGGTTTTCTATTCTAAAGGCCTAAAGGGCTGTCTGTGAAAATCGTAAGAGCAGAGTGGCTCTGTGCCTGCGCCAATGGAAATAAGTGCTTTCTTTTAGATTATAGCTGAATAACACCAATATTTCTGTAATGTGTTTTAAGCAACTCTCCCTACGCTATTTAAATGTTTGTGTAAAGGTTGAATCATGCAGTCCTTGGAGTGTATTACATTTATTTTCCTCTTCCTCTGCTCGTCTGACCTTTTGGCATCCGAGTTGCACATCATTTCCGAGCCCTTCTGGTTGTAATTCCCCTTACAGCTATGGTGAAAAGTAATTTGCTGTGGTCTGATCTATCTGTGAAGAATGCTGGGATTGTGCGGTGCAGAGCATAAATTCTCAAAGTGCACATAAGCCGTCCACTGTCCCCGTCAGCGGTGAGAAAACTAATGATTTTTCTTTACATCATTAGGCTTGTTGCAGTGCTTGAAGCATCATTGTGTGACCAGTCGGCCTCGCACTGTCACGCTAACAAGTGCTAACCCATGACAAATCCAGTGTTATTTGGATGTCAGGCTATAAGCGAAGGAATGTGTAAAGGTCTCTTCTTTGTTTTGTTTTATTTATCTGCTTGTTTGACAGAGATCAAGTGGTCCGGTCTAAATGAACCCTCTCCCAAAGCAAAGCGTTTATTCTTTGGGTTCAGTCAAAATTACTACACCATCATAAAAGTATTTGTAAGGAGGCCATCAAGGCCAGCAAGCACTCTCATACGCCTCTGCAAACACTGCAGCTATAGTGTATTCAATCATTCTTGGTTTGAATACTATTAAGAATTAGGCCATCTGCTTTATTTCATGCATATTTCATTTGTATGTTTTATGCATGAATATATATATATACTGTATATATTTACAGTATATCAGTGTTTGGTTACTCAGATGTTTAATTTAACCTGTGACTACCACAGACAAGCCTCTGCTTTTTTCCCACAGTGATAACAGAAGGTCATTTAAACTTGGCAGTAATGATGCACAGCTGTGTGCAGTGAGAACAGTGGAGAGGATCCAGTGCCTTTGTCACTTACTGGGCCTGTGTCAACATGAAGAATTCTTTATGCTACTTCACTTCTATGGGAACTTAGAATCACTTTGGGCTCCGCTTTGTTGATTTGGAATCTTTGTCCTTTCTCTGCATGCATCACAGATTAGCCTTCATGTTCGAAGATGGCCAGCAGGGTCTGACTTTTGCGTGCACATGCTTAAAAAGATAGATCCCTGAATTACAGCGTCCTACAACCCACCCTGTAGGTATAGAGCAAGAAGCACTTGGCAGTCAATTGTTTCGCATTATAACGTGAAGTCTACCACCAACTGCAAATGTTGGGCTTACATTAACTTTTGTAAATCTATTTGTTTAACACGACAACTCAAATGTTGGACTACACGGATGATTTTTGTGCAGATGTTAAACTGATTAAGGTCAAAGTTCTCAAAGTATCTGTGGCTGCAAGATTTTCTCCTTTAAATAGGCCTGTACCTAATGTTCCCTCAAGCTAGAAGGGAAAAACATGATTATTCAACAGGGTTATAGTGTAACAACTGTTTGTGCCAAGAAAGATTTATTGCTTGTATAATATGAATATGATTTCATCAGCGTTTGTTTCTTATTTATCAGGATTTCGCAAAATCTTTTGGACCAAATTCAACATTTTGTGGCCGGGGTTGGGCATGGCCCCTGGAAGAACACATTCATTTTGGAGCAGATCTGGATAAACGGGTAGATCCAGGATTATTATTTTATTTTTTTAACAGGATGAGTTAGGGCGTTAGTGTTGGCCCGTTACCCTTCTAGTTATACAATGTGTTTGTAAACAAGGTGTTATCCAACACTGGTACTCAACCAAAAATTATAGTATATACTTGAAGTCTATGAATTTAGTAGTAAAAAAATACACAAATAGTGAAAGAAGTAAAACAGAATTTATCAAAGTAGAAAGTGATATATATAGCCCAAATATACAGGCTACAATGTAACAGGATTGCACATTGCACATTATAGAAAATGGGTATTACTCAGATTCATTAGTTAAATTGAGTTTGTAGCTAAACTGGTGATGTCGCACCACAGACCATCCCGAAGGTGACTCAGCCTCTCAGGTATCTGGTTTTTCATCGACAAGTGCAGGCACAGCCGGGGTTTGTGGCTCCTCCCTCATTCTGTGTAAATGGTCAAGGCCCATGCTGCTTTGCGTCAGGGTGTGACAACAGAGCCGGTGGTCTTGAACAGAACAATGACTCGGTGCAGAGCTGGTTTCTGAAATGTCCCACTGTGGCGAGTGGTGCCCAGTGCTGTTCCACAGGGCGTCATTGTGGTTAGTTGGTGGAACGGGACGGTCGTGATGTGAAAACAAACGCAGACACAGCGGATTTAATAGTTCGGACATTCCCCAGGCATCGTCACCTTTGTCCTGTCAGGGCTGTTGCTTCGATAACTTTATTTTCTGTCTGCCCGCCGTCTAGAAAATGATGTCTTGCCATGTGACTTTTCGTGCCTGCTCGCTGCTCAGTCTCCTGGCCTGGCTGTCAGTTAACCGTGTCTGTCTGTCTGTTGTCAAGACATTTCACTGACTCACAGTGACTAAGAGCGGCCTGAAGTGCTAGCCTGTCCTGACCTGACTTCAAAATAGACGGCTTGGCACGCACACCATGAACACACAGCATCGCCAAAACAGGGCTTTCCTTGTACAGCGTTCGTTCCCATGTCAGGCCCTCTCTCAGATCAGGCTTTTAATATGACTCACTGGTTATGAGACTCACGAGCATTCGTTTGAGAGAAGAAACCGTTGAAGGCAACAGCCATCGTCATAATGTGTCTGATTGTCACTTAACAGGGACACACACACACACACACACACACACTCTCTGTCTTTTGATTTACTGATTAAAGTGCTGCTCTGTTGACTGATCAGGCCTCAGCTGGATTGTTTGTTTTATTGAAACACTTAAGTGTACATCGACGCAGCCTCTCTAAACAATACGATGTGCAGTTTAATTCCCATCAAACCGGTAATGTCACTAAATGACAGATGATGATAATATTTATCTTGCTTTATACGAAATGTAGACAAATGACATTAAAGGACACAGATAACAGAAAACCCCCTCAAGCTGAAGGCTGTCGTTTGGCCCCAGCCATTAATAAAGAAGTGTGTTTGAGGATCCAGGCAAGTGTGGATCTGCGCTTCAGAAGCCCAGATTCCCAGCCAGAGGCGAAGGAAGGAAAAGTGCGTGAAGCGAGTGTGTGTGTGTGTGTGTGTGTGTGTGATGAGTGAACTGCAGGAAGGACTGTGAGGCTTTTCTGTGCTTTGATCTGATGACTCAGGCAGAGATTGTCAGTCATATTTTCTCCAAAGCGCTGATCTATAATCAGATCACTCAACATTTTAATACATTTCTGACTCACTATTGTGGATTAAAGGAACTCTAATTGAGGATTCGACAACCTTTCTATCCGCCTTTGAAAGCGGTGGCACGGGAGTGGCCCAGGGGCGTGAGCTCGTGGGTCAAAAAGCTGATGATTGACGGCTTTTTGTGAAGACCCCTTTTTCTACTGTGGCAGCAGGAAGAAAGGAGCCAGATTAAAAAGTGGAATTATATTCATGTATGCCATTTGAGTTCTATCGGAAATGAAATTATCTTCTTTAGCTGTGCCTTCGACTGCTTTGCAATAAACTGAGGAGAAGATTAGCTGGTCATTTAACAGTGTGTTATTAAATTGCAATGCTGAGATACTTTTGCTTTACCTCGCTATACGTTCGCTTTACCCTGCCTTACACTTGCTCTACATCGTCATCCTTTTTCTTACCTTGGAATACTCTTACTGTACCTTACAATACTTTTGGCTCTACCTCACAATACATTTGCTTTACCTCAAGATACTTTTGTGTTATATTCAAATCGTTTCTTGTTGCAGCGGCTTTTTATTGTAGTTTATTTGCACAGGAGGTTGAGTCAGACGACAATAATCCACTGCACTAAAACTGGATTTAGTCGCTTTGAGCTAAAATCAAATGTATATAGTTTACTCTTTATAGTTTAGTCGAGTCAAGTCAAAAGTTGGATTCAGACAAGAACTTTGGAATGATAATTGGGTCAGTCACGTTGGCTGGACTGATATTGTACAATACACGTGTCTGTAATCAGGAAATACAATCAATAACCGCATGTCAGGGACAGGGTAACAGAAACTCAATGCAGCTTTCATTAACTGCATTGTGCTCGTACTACACATGGATCAGAAGGAATATAAAACCAAAAGTATTTGAACGTAACGCAAAGGTATTGTGAGAGAACATGATACAACAACACAGTAATGCTCAATAAAATATTTATTTACTATTTCTTCAGCACATAATTAAGCAGCCTAATACACGTTTTGTATAATTTTCAATAACAATAATTTGTAGTTGAAAGACACTTGAAAATCATTCCGTTCCTACTCTACCTTCCCCCGTGCTTCATTTTCCTTTTGTTTGCTCCCAGTCTTAAGTCAAAATATCTTTTGTCTTCTTTGTGAAAACTTTTCAGCTTTTTGTTTCGCATTGCCCCGGCTCTTTTCATGTGCTCACCCTCCCATTTTCTCCTGCGTACATCTCTCTCATCGCCGCATCACCCACCACCTTGTGTGTGTGTTTGTGTGTGTGTGTGTGTGTGTGTGTGTGTGTGTCTCTGACTCAGGCCTGGCTGAATGTGTTGTAGCTCTTGTTGCTTTGACAGGCCCTGACAGCAGCAGGTCAGCTTCTATCTGTCAGCCTCTCCACCTCTGAGCAGCAGCGATGCAGAGGGGAACTGGCTGCTTTGTTTGTTCTTTCACCATCAGGAGACAGGGCCTGCCGCAAAGGGGAGCTTGCAAGTGTGTAGGAGTCAAGACATGAGCTCGATCTCACTCACAGACACACACACAAAATGCTCAAGGCAAATAGCTACGTCTTCCTTTGCCTGTCTGTCTATCCCCTTTCACACGGGCTATTTATTATAGCAATTTTACATGTCAGTGTTGTCATCCAGAGCGTTTATTCCCAAAAATGTTGCTCTGGTGTTTTGCTCACTTGGGACCTCGTAACATTTTGAAAGTCTTGACTATGAAGTTCCCACATTTAACCTGCAGTGGGAAACATTTATTTCCCACGTTAAGAGTATGTTACACAAACACAGAGGAATACAGATACATTCATAGAGTTACAAAACAGTAATTCCTTTATTCAGGTTATGTAAAAGCAACATAACCTGTTGTAACTAGTCTCAATAATCCAACTATTAACTTGAGTGGCTCTCGTAAGATCGCCAAACAAAGCCGATCAAGCCTACACATGATTGTCTAGGAATATGTATAAAAATAAGTAGAAATCAGTTTAGTAGTCTTTGCGTAATCCTGCTAATGAATAAACCAACAAACAGATATCGGTGAAATCTCCTTGATGGAGCTAATAAAGGAATCCCTGTTTATCCGTCTGTATTTCGATTTTCAAAAAAAAATGTATTCTATTACCTTAAAATATGGTGTGTATTACTGAGGAAGTTCAGTATTGACAGTGAAGTTGTTTTGGATCAATAAATCAATTAGAAAACCATAATAGAGACATGAGATAATCGATATAAACCCTACGTAACCATCCAACATAGCAGACCTGTCACTGTGGGATCATAAATGAAGACTAATATTTGCCATGCAAGTAGTTTGAAGTGAAGTTCTGATTATAGAGCAGGCAATCAGCCGTTACAGCCTTTAAACTGGCACTGCACCAGAATCCTTCAAATGCCAACCTGACCAAGAGCAGCGAGGAGACATCAGCGTCTCTCTCTCTTCCTTTCAGTCCTCTCCAACGACGAAAAGCCTGTTGATCGCTTTCTTTTTTAGACCTTTAATCCTTCTTATTTTATTTATTGGACATCAAACACCTTTGTTGAAAAGCTTTCACGTTTTATTTTGTTTTTGCCATAGTCATCAGTGTCACAGTCTTCAGCTTTGGCGAACTTGCTCGATGACGTAAAATGCTTCGCTACCAATTCAGGGCTGAGGAATGTTACCGAAACCGATTCTAAACTGTGCTATACTGTGAAATAGATTCACCTGGTGCTGATTGGTTTAACCAGAGTTGCGTGAACTTGGCGACGAGGACGTCAAACTTCTTTCGGCTGCATCATGTGATAGTCAATGTTCTATCAATTAACTGTTGACACACACACACACACACACACACACACACATTCCTCCAGACTCAGAAATTAGGTCAGCTCTGTGTACCCTGTAGTTACTCCACTCATTTTGCAATTGCCTATAATTCAGTGTGTCCTCGTTATGGGTAAATATTCCTCACAAGTTTTTCCGCTGACTTCTTTGTGCAGAGATTCAGCTCAGACAAGCTCAAGTTAAGACATGTCTGTAACCGGTATGACTTAAGGGTGGGTCATAGTGTAACTAGGACAGTGTGTGTGTGTGTGTGTGTGTGTGTGTGTGTGTGTGTGTGTGTGTCTACTGTCTGGAAAATATATTGTTGGATTTGTTATTCTTGTCAGGGCTCAGCAAATTACATTCTGCTACATTCCAGGTCAGTCCAATGTAATTTCAGTCCACACACAGAGTGGGGATGGACAAAGCCAGGACATGGTCGGGCAAGTTGGCAGCCTTGTTATTTGACAGCACTGTGACTGTACCTACTGAGTGGCTGCCGTCACCATTTGAGCTGGCACTCACGCTCTCCGGTTAGTCACTGGGACCACTGGGATTCGTTTGTCTGTGGGTGTGTGAATGGGAGAGAGCAACAGAGAGTCGGTCGGGGGAGAGAAGGAGCAGGACAAAGAGCAAATGTGTTTGTGTGCGTTTGTGTATGCGTGTCACTCTGTGCCTGTCTAATCAGAGCGGGCACTCGAGCGTGTTTCTCAGGGCTACAGCAACTTAATTACAAAAACTGTTGTAATCCATCATGTTCCGTATAAATCACAGCGCCCATTAGAGGGCTGCAACAGGATTGGAGCCCCGCAGGTTGTGTCCGTCCCAGAGCAAATATCGCAGGCGTAGGCTGGTGGGCTAAATAGTCATGTTATGCATTTTCTTCCACTTAACTGTACGCCTTTAAATAAAGTACCAAATAAAGTTTCAGTTCAGATCATCCTCCTCACCTCTCACCCACTCACATTCTCCCTCTCTTTTGTAACATTAGAAATTGCTTTCCCTTAATCCATTTTGATCTGTAAACAATGACAGTATCGCTGTTGTCCTCTGGCCTAATGTTCTAACATCTGGTTCACATCTGTTACTATGGGAGACGATATAAACTATCAGAGAAACAGGGACTTGATCCATAATCCTGTTATTTCCCAACTGCCTCATGTTGAATCTGTTTCTTTTTACTTTTAAAGGCGTGTAATTGGGCCTATTTTCAGTTCTCATCCTAAGTTATTAAAAAGCTGCAGACAGTGTGTTTTATTGGGCAACAGGAGACTGTGAATATCTTCTAAACGTTGCAGCCACATGAGCACACAGCAATGGATAGAGAAGGATCAAATTAAAAGTGCAGGGTCTTGTTTTGCACATGTAGGTGGTCACAGACCATGTAGGAGCAAAGCACAATATCGTGTCTTATCCTATTCAATCAAATGTAATCTTGTTCATTCCATCTCATCCCATCCTGTCCTTTGCTTACACCCCGTTTCCCCTCCTCAGTCTGTTTTTGTCCGGCCCATTTGTTAACACAAGCTGACCATTGAGTTAATCACAGCCGGAGCCATTTACCTCTAACTCAGGAATCTGCTGCAACTGCTCACATCATTACCTACATTATCATTTTAGCCATTCCTCTCTCCTGGAGTCAGTGCAGAGTTTCCCACAGTTTTCTGTGGCGATGGAAGGTTATGTTTCATGATTCTAATGCTGTATTAATGTATAGCAGTCAGAAGTGCAGGTAGCTGGAAAGAAACGAGCAGCCAGACTGATCCGCAGGCCTCAGTGGTAATATGTTATTAAGGCGTTGTGTGGCCAGCACCTCGTCTGGCTCGAGAAGGCTTCATACGTGACTTACTTACGTGCGCTCTCATTACCTGACTTGTGAGCATCTGGGGCAGAGGTGGGGAAACCATTTTCCATTTCAATTTTTAAAACATCCTTCGAGGACCATACTTAATTATTTAAACATATATCACACTAGCCACTCTAAAGTGATGGCTGGACGAGGCATCTGATGTCAGAGGGTAGTGATGATGATACTACTTGCAGCTGGTTTTAGCCAAAACAACTTGCTCAATCAATCCATCGCCTATAGCGCCAATCAAGACTCTTTATTATCAATATGCTGCTGTCGAGAACATCAATGCAATTGCACTCACTGAGATTTACAAAACTAAAAAGGAACTCAGTAGAGCGCCCCACCGCCAAGGGCCAACAGTCCCCTTCAATTCAATCAGGCTCCACCAAATTTTACACACTCATAGATATCAGTTTTTTTTAATCAAGATTCATAAATTATTCCCTGGAAAAATCATATCAAATTTAGAAAAATGCCCTACCTAGCTGTTATATGTCAGTTTGAAAAAAAGTATCCTGGATCTGTCTTCTGATAGGAATCCGCACCAACATTTAATGGATTGTTCCATGTCCTAGACTGCATCCTTCCACCACGTTTCGTGAAAATCATCGTTTTTGTGTTATCTTGTTTACAAATAAACAAACCAACCAACAAAAAAAAGACAGGGGTGAAAACATGGACTTGGAAAAATGAATAAAAAGATCTCTAAGTATAGAAACATAAAGATAAAAAAGGAAATATATACATGTATTGAAATAAATCAGGATTATTCAGTCGACAAATTATGTTTGTTTGAGTTTAGTGGAGGGACTCGTCTCACATGGTTTTTAAAGACAATAATTCCTCCCTCAAACTTGACAGTGTCCCCATGCACAAAAAGGAGTAGTTGGGTGGTATTCGTTACGTCTTTACAGGGCAAGTCTAGATTAGCATTTTTCCAACTGTAAGGAAACCAGATATCTGCCTTTTTCATCACTGTGATCGCAGTCCTGCAAACTATAGGCACACTGGCTTTTCTTTTTCCTCCATTTGTCTTTGAAAGCACATTCTAGATCTTTTCTTTTCTTGATAGTCACCATGAAGCCTGTCAGCGATGACATACCGGCAGCGTGTTTGTTCCCCCTGACTGTGACATTACAGACATACAGCCGGAAGGGAGAACCCTGAAGGACATGTTAGTCTACTTTTACATTTTTTATTCTATCTCTGTAAAATAAATAATTGCTGCCATGAGAATTCTAAGTATTTCTGAGTTGCTTTTTTATATTTATAAGTTGTCTCCTAGGCCGGATAAAACTCGTTTACAGCCCAGCGGCTCCTTACTCCTGGTCCAGGTCAAAGCCTGGGTCGTCCTGTGGGCTGTTCTGTGTGTGAGAAAGAAGAAGAAGAAAAATGACTGTCAGCAAACAGGCGTTCAGGGTGGTTTCAGTTAGACAGAGGCCGTGAGCGTTTGTTTGGCCGGTGTGTGAGATTTTAGCGTGTACAGTTGGACATGTAAACTTCTGCTGCCAAATAACCCTGTTGTTTTTCATCTGTTTAACCCTAATCCACTGTTCAAGTGTGAGGGGGTGTGCACATGTTTGTGACTCCTGATGTTCCATGCGAGTTTTCCTTGGCACTGGCAATAATCTTCCGAGCTGTGGACACATACACACATGCACACTCTCGCCAACCACTGCATTAGGCTGCTAATCTCTCACATCCCACAGCATGTGTGCAAACACACACACACACATATCCTACACATGTTCTACAGTTACCGACACACTGACTGTCACTATTTGAAATAGTGTCAGTGTCAAATGTGTTTCGGATGAAAAATATGGAAATTTACCAACTGTTCGTGTCTAATCTTTCCTAAATTCCTACTCTGTATGCATACTTTAGTGCCAGCAAGGTCAGAGTGAAAAAGTAAAACCAGAAGTCTTTCTTCTCTTGTTTCTGAGAAGTGATCCAACCTTTTATTATTATTATTTCTAATATGTGAAGATTTCAATGGTCTTATTTAGATCTTGAGTTTAAACGGCATTCAGTTGTTTCTATATACTCTAATACTAATTAGAGATCATCTTCTTAATTCAAGGGTAAGGTAAACTTCCTGAATTGTTGAAACAAATATAGAATAAAAACTTGCCACAGTGTCTGTGCATTATGTTGTTAGAGACTAGTGTTTCTTTTTTTCTTTTCATTTCCTTAGTGTAACAAAACTATTCTAGTCACACAGAGATGTTGACCTAATTGGACAAGAGCAGAATTTGGACTTCTTCTCCCACAGAAATGACACAGACACTCTGGCTTTTGGTTTCCTTCCTAATTTCCTGTTGCCCTCTCCTCTCTCTCTGTGTGTTTCCCACCATCTCTAGAAGGCTGTCACAACCTTATCCAGATGGCGATTTAATAGGACGCTTCCTCCCTGGTGAACAGTGATAAGCTAATAGTTGGGGAACTGCTCACCATTTAGCAGCAGTGTGTGTGAAAAGAAAAGGGAAATAAGTGGTGAAGGACTGTTATAATGTTTTGGTGGCTGGGTGGTTTATGTTTGTGCGACGATAAAATTGCCAGAGGATTAAGTTGCTACCTCTGTGCTGATTGGCGTGACGGTAGATTGGTGGTTGATTAACGCACAAAAAACAACTGTGATTATTTATTTTTGAGTAGATCTCATTGGGGGTTTTCTTTCATAGATGTGCACCAAAAAAGTTGAAACTATAATTCACCTTCTCTTGCAGGACATGAACCCCAATATTATTATGAGCATATTTTATTTATTTATTTGTGCATTCCACAAAGTTTATTCAGACTGCAGGAACAATAGAGACAGGAAATAACAGGGGCCGGCTGGAAATTGGTTAATGCGAGAGTAAATCTCAAACGTGCGAGGAGTGGTCTTGTAGTATGTAATAATAACATGTTGTTTAGTTGTCTAAGTACAGAACATTGGACGTGTCAAGCAGAAGCATTAGCTGCCCGCTCCTTTGTGGCCCAGTTGCTGCTACTGTTGGAGCACACTAGCTCACACTAATGCAGATATTTAGCAAAACGAACCTTTGAGACAGAAACAAAAACAGTAATTGCGGCCGTATACTGGTTTCTCTATGGGGGGTTAGCACTGTTCTAGCATCTAGCATCAAAAATCTAGCACCACTGCTCCACATTACCAGTGTTCACAGACATCTGACTTGCTCAATATTACTAGGACCACAGTGTTTGTTGATGTTATGAATCCACCTACTGGCCAGGCATGATTGTTTGTGGACTTAGCTGGACAGAGATATTTCGTAAAACAAAGGCTTTGTGGACAAAGACGTTTTTTAAAATGGAGGAAAAAATATTAGGGATGCAGGATAATACCGGCACGCCATCGGTATCGGCTGACAAAGGTTTTAGTATCACATATTGACGTCGGCCTGAAATGAACATTTCTGCCGATATGACAGGCCGATAAGATGACGCTGTGAATGAGACAAGATGAGTCCGTTTTAAAAGGCTACATCACACGTCATCACTGCGCTTTTACGTGATCACGTCCGTAAGCGTAAAAGAGGGATACACATGTCTGCGGTGTTAACGTTTTTTAAAGTGTCAGAAACGAATAGCAAATTTGCTATTTGCAATGGCTGCTCGACTTTAGTCTTGCGAGGAGGACAAAAGCTGCTCTCCTTCAACACCAGAGTGCCAGCCCTTTGGAGAACTGGAAAGCAAACCAGGCTACTTGCTCTTTACCAGACAAGTACCTCAGTGCGCCGAGCACAAGTGCTGACAGAGAACGGCTGTTCACTGCTGTCTCGCGCGTCACAGACGGGAAGAGAAATCGCATCGACTGTGAAAAGGCAGAGATTCTCATTTTCGTTTACTTCTCATACTTGAGTAACAGGATAAAGGCGAATGAGTCTTTCAGCCTCATTCATTGGACTGAAAAGGAGAGCTGTGTTTTCACTAAGGACTGAAGCTGTTTACATTTTGTGCACCTTTGTTTGTTTTGTTTTTTTTCACCTGGCTGTTACAAAGGTCTTTGTAGCTCTTGGTGCAGCACAGATCGAGCCGAGTTTGAAGTTTACAGTTTTAATGATCGTATAACACCACAATGGGCCCCTAGCAGACGACTACTAATTTAGGCTAATGTTTTCAACAGTGTTAAAGCGATTGCACTATGTATGTTGATGTTCTTTCAGTTGGCTTCACTTGTTGTACACTTATACAACTTTGAATACTTACTTACTTTCACATGATCCCTGTGGACTTAGTTTATGTTAACTGACTCTGTTTGCAACTTGTCAAAGAGGTCAAATTTGCCCTGGTTGTGCATATTGTTAGGATTGCCTCAGGGAGAGCATCATCCAAGTCTGTTAAAGTCGGATGGATTCTACAGTTTTCTTTAAAAATGTTAAAATTGTATATCATGGCATATTTTCCATGTGAAGTTAAAGTGGTCTCCTTATTTTGCCCGGTGAATATTCACATCTTTAAAAGCAGACATTTTATATCTGCATCTGCCATTGGGTCATCAAGACACAAGTTTGCATAAATAATAAATTAATCCCGCCACAGGAGAGATTTCATGTTCTCTGCAATTAGCTGGAAAACATGTGCATCCATCGGTATCGGCAATCAGCCAAAAAGTTACAAGATATCGGCAAAAATCCAATATCATGCATCCCTAGAAAATATCTGTTCAAAAGAATGTCTGGAGCAGTGTAGACAAGGCATGTGCTTACATCCTCGTGACTTTGTTTTAGTTTAAAAATGCATCACTGTTGCTACATTGATGCCATCCACCGTATTCTGGAGTTTTGGAGCACTTAAGTTTGAAAATACCCGGCTGTGTTGCAGTAGGGACGTGCAATATGAATATATATATATATATATATATATATTTCTAAGAAGACAGAAAGATCGAGGGAGATTTTGAGTGCAGGTGTAAAAGCAGGAGAGACATGTCTGGTTGTAAGGATATGGAACATTACCTCTACACTTTGATTGAAGGAGACTTACTGTTGCTTTCCAGCAAATAGACACACACAGCCTTATGCACACGTGCATGAACACACTCACACGTACGTGCACACATACACATGCTTCAACCAGCTGGGAACGTAATGCTCTGCTGCAGGTGACCTTTCCTGCTGCACAGCAGATGTGTGTCTTGGACTGAGTATGTGTTTGAAACCCGATGCCTTTGTGTGTCCAGTTTGCAGATGTTGTGTGTGTACGTGAAAAATTATCACCTTGTTTTTCATATATTGAAATGGACCCGAAGAGCCTGTTTGGCTTTGTGTGTGGTTTTCCGTGCGTATTTCGCGTGTGTTCTTGTTTTTTAAGCAGACTGCACTGGAAGAATTGGCCACTGCACAAACATATAAAGCAGTCCACGCATTTAAACAGCCGTCCCAGAAGCTGACAGATTACAGCTGACCCCCCCGATAGTACTGTGCTACTATTCCTCTTTCAATTTCCTTCCTCCCTTTTTCCTCTATTTCCTGTGCTCTCTTCTTCACCTCCTCACTTTCTCATTTAATTGAATCCTCCTCTCACCGACACAAATATAACAGTGCATATGCCCTTTTGAGGGGATGTAAGCCACATCACAACCAGTGAAAGGCTGCGGCGGGGACACTCAATGTCACCTTCTCCTCCCATCGGGGCAGCCTTTTCTACACCTTGGTGTTGAAAGAGAAAAATTGCCTTTAATTGCCCTTTAATTGGTTGACACATAATCAGTGAAGTGCATGGATTCATGTCACGCTGACTGTGAAATACAGCTCGGATCACGGACAGGATTGTGGGAGGAAGGGGGCGGTGGGGGGGGCGGATTCACTCAGGTAAGAACTACAGTAAATGAAGGTGAAATGCCGCCTTGTAATCGTTGAGCCAGTGCACACAGAAATCAGTAGCATCGTCGATGAATGATCAATCTTATCGACGGCAGCACTGTGCCTGCAGACTTGGCTTCAGGTGAAAACTCGGCCTGGTGCATGCTAATGACAGACCTAGGGACATTAAATCATTAATGCTCATCTGTATTAACAGTTATGCCTTTGTTCAGGCTATGTAATATCAATAAAGCATTATAACACTTGTTGCTTATCTTAAGACTTAGCATTAGCCTTATTGTTAGACTTCAGTCAATCAACAAATGATAGAACAACGACATCTTGGGATGTGTCACTGTAGAATTGTGGATTAATCATTGCCGTCGCACAAGAGGCAGGAAACGGAATGACCAGAAAAATAAATAAATACAAATACTAACAATTATTATAATTATTATAATTATAACAACACTTTTCCTTTTAAATACTGATCGAAAGCAAAAGGAAAATTACAAACACAAAAGTCATAATTAATGGTCTGGGGCAGAGGTTGCTAATGGGCAGACACAGACACGACTTCTTATTCAGAGCCGGACATATAACTGATAAATCATTGAGAGCTTTTCTAGCCGTTACAGCAGCAGGTTGGTGGTCTAGGAAACTTACACACCAATTACATGGGTTGTCAATCATCTCACGTGATGCCATGCAGCCAAGGAAATCTGCGAATTCTGATGAGCTCGTGAATGATTTACACACACCAGGGAGACACGTAGTGGACGACCAGACAGTGAGTTAGAGAAAAGTAAGAAAAGTAAAACCGTTACGTGAAAATCCGTAACAAGAAAAAGGGAAACTTAATTTACTCTTGTTTTGTTTTTCTAAAATCAAGCCCATTTGAATAAAAGCTCTCTGTACTTACTTGATTTGAGATAAGAGTTATGTATAATCCCTCTAGATTTCTCTCTTGACGATACACAGACATTGAAACATCTGATATTCCAATGTATACTTCTGTGAATCATAACACAATACTCCTGTTCTCTGTGTGAATTGGTCCCCGTCTTTGTGTGCTGTACAATATTGTACAATATACCAGTCTCTTCAGACTGCTCGAGGCCACATGAGGGAAATTCAGAGAGTCCTCAAGCAGGGAAGACAAGCAGGAGAAAGGAATGGGCGACGAGGTGGGAATGACACAGAGCCAGTTAGTGCTTAATGCTTGTCACGGCAGGGCCTGTGGGTGGGAGGGTGGACTCACTGAGATTCAGTTTGGTGCCTCCTTCATATAAGGGGTAATACAATCAGAGTAGAAATACTACAACCTGCACTCTATCTGTGAACACTGCTTACCACAAAGTGCAACCAGTGGTACATCAGTATCAAATAACACTGGGGCTGCTGGCTTGTGTAATAAAGACTCTGGGCTTGTCAATAACAGATGCTATTTTCATTGTTATCACTTTAATTGAACCTGTAAGTCTGGAAAAACAAATGTTCTCCATTTTTTAGAGAAAGGTTTAAATGTTTATGCTCGCATTCGGGGAATAGTTATAGCGGGTAGGAGTGTTAATATGAATGTAATTGAATGTTCCCCTCATGAAATTAGTTCACCTGAAGCCTGACTGCATTCCTGTGGTTGATGGAATTTTAATTATGGAATAATTTGTTCGGGTTTCAGCTGCAGCTTGACAGTAGTAAGAAACTTTGATGAACCTTGTTTGAATTCTGTTACTGTGTGTTCGGGCACACACACACAGACACACACAGCTTTTTAAGAGTTTCCGTATCTCTCTGTCTCTCTTCTGTGTGAGTGTGTATATTTGCAAATGCATGCATAGACATGTTAGTCAGTAGTTCTCATTAAAATTGAATGGGAGCTGATGCTGTCCTCCTGCTCCCATCGCCGCACAGTTGTCTTCATCTTACCATTAATCCTGTCCTCATGTACTCAGCCGGACAAACACATGCAGCTTTTCCTCCACGACTGCAGACAGGCTGAGTTTGAGGCTTGTTCACGTTCATAGTGGAGCATTTTATAATCCTTTTGGGTGCTGACTGAGTTGACGGGACCTGTTGGTGCAAGTGTAATGTTTCTAACGCTTTCTCTGTCTCCTTGTGTCCTGCTAGGGGAGCACCTGCGCATCTGTCCCCAGGGTTACACCTGCTGCACCAGTGACATGGAGGACAACCTGGCCTCGCTGAGCCGCAGGGAGATGGAGGGACTTCTCAAAGAGGCCGGACGATCCTTACAGACCTCCCTCAATGGACAGTACAAGATCTTCGATGGTGAGTGTTTGTCCCCTCAATCGGTAAACAGGGATGAATCAGAACATCCATTATTACAGCATATGCAAGGACTCAGATGGGGGGTTGTATCAGGTTTGATCAGTATAGTGACGTCTTTCATTTCACAATGTCCATCTGGACATGCGAACCCTGCACAAACATGCACACACACACACACAGACTGACAATAAGTGTAAGAGATAAGAGAGCCCTCGTATCATAAGCAGAAGAATCCAGGGGGCAGAGGCTAAGCCCATAACGGAGCCCATGTTTAGGGCCTGCAGCTAAGCTACCATTTAGTTTTACATCGGCGGACTGATTGACACGGGCAAGTTATAGTTTGACTGTTACTGTTTTGTTACTCTAGCAAGAAAGTAGAATTAAGAGCAGTTAAAACAAATGCAAGGAGTGAGAGAATAAGAATAAGTGTAAGTGCATCCTGTGCCGCACGTACACCTTACTTCTACTAGAACTTGTCCCTTCAGCACAACAGCTGTGATGATTGAACACAAACTCAGTCTAACGTGACTGCTAGTAGCCCAACCTCAAGTTTCATGGACCATGACGTGATGCTGTTTTCATAAGAAAAATCGCAATTTTACAGTGAAATGTCAACATCCCAAATTTTGAATTATGATTGGTGTGTTTTGGCAGCATGCACCGGAGCAATAGTCTCAACTACTACTGTAAATGTCTTATTCTAAATGAAATCAAGAGTTAATTGCACTGCTTTGGGTGTGAGGGGAAGAAAGAGAAATCAATCTTACAATACTGGCACTCTGAGGCAATTATTTGTGCCTAATGACCTGCGGCAGTTAATGGAAGGGTCTCTCTGCGCTCCACTTGTTCCCCTTGGCTAGTTGGTGACAATGAATCTGTCAGCTGGGGCTCTGAGCTTAGTTGGCCTGACCTTTTCCGACGACACTGATCACAGTGATCTCGGTGGCTGACTGATATTTGTTTACTCTTCTCCTGTCTCCATGTGTCATTCTTTTGCACGGTCCCTCCTTGTTTCGCTCAGGGTGCTGTTATTGTCATGCCTAAGGGATACGGTCACCCTGCCAAAACAAACTACGCACACTCACGCAAACCTGTCCAAGATATACAAATTCTCTCCAAGATAGTTTATGTCATCCTACAGTCATTGAAGTTTCCTATTTCTCAGGAAAACACCTCATTTAGCACAGCGGAGCAAGTAAACAACACTGACTGCAGACACACACTCTCAAGCAGCACTCAGTCGCGACCTCTAAACATCCTAATGATGTACGTCCCGAAACTTGCAGATAAATACACACAGAGACGCGTCATGGACGTCGTAACTTGTGTTGCCTCACCATGAAGTCATTTGGAGCCTGTTTTTCATGGTAATGATCTTCATTACTTTTTGTATTTTTCGCATGGCTGATAGCCTCTTTTTTCGTAGACCTCAAATTCAGCCTGCACACGCTGTCCTCTCTCCAAAGCTGATCCATTCCCACTCTTTTCAAATGTCTTTTTTTGTGTTTGTCACGTCTCCTCATCCTCGTCTCACCCCTGTGAGCATCAGATGGGGACGGCAGAGCTGACAGAGGGAGGAGAGACGTATGTGTGCGTTGGGGCCTTGAGGCCTAGAAACCATGTGCTGTTGACGCCGTCTTCTGTAGACGAAAGCTGAGCGATCGACTGGGGTTAATCGGACCATAATACGTTACATTTGCTGCCACATGATCGCTGCATTTTGACGACTGAACTGAGCCATCGCTGAACGTAGTCGCTGCTTTTACTCTTTTTACTTTCGTAGGTCACAGGGCTGCAAGAGGCTGCAGTGACATCGGACCATGTTGCCAGTCCCTGCACATCTGGCTGCGTTTAGCAGGGTGTGGGCTAGCTATTGCCATGTGGCTAAGTGTAGGGTGTTACTGTTCCAGCCCAGTCAGACTAGGCCTTTTTAGGTCCACGGACTTTGGAAGAAGCCCCAAGCAAGCCACAGATTAGAGGACGAGCATGCTGCACATACAGCTGAGCGTGTGTACACTGCCTATACAGTATGTGAGCAGAGATGTGTGTGTGTGTGTGTGTGTGTGTGTGTGTGTTTAAGTTTGCAATTTAGAGTGTGTCAATGTGAGTCTGACTGACTGAAATGTTCTTTGTACCCAGTATGTGTGTATGTGGTTGGCACCTGGTATTTTCCAATCTCAGCTGTCACTGATAGTGTGTTATGGGGTACAAAGAAAACAATATGTGAAGTTACACAAAGACGCAGCACAAATTGGAAAGAAGTTGGATGAAGGACAGGACAGAATGAAAATGAGACAGATTGAAGGATAAAATATGCAGAGAGAAAAAAGGGGGACGGACAGGCAGGGCCCAGACAAGGGTAAGAGATAAACAGGTAGAAATGGAGAGTGGTAGCCACCGAAAGAGTGCAACAGAGATAAACTGAGAAAGAGAAATTGGGTTACATATGAAAGTAAAAAGGTCAGAGAGGACACAGAGTTCTGGCAGCAAACGGAAGTGTGTGTGTGTGTGTGTGTGTGTGTGTGTTAGGTGACAGCCGGGTGTGTTAGACAGACGGAAGCCTTAAACCTGGCAGGTGGTGTTTGGCCTAATGGTGCTATCATTGGCATCTGGATTCACTGTGTGTGTGTGTGTGTTCATAACTTCATACCTTTTACATTGTACAAAGTGAGACTCCTGAAAGACCATACTAAAGTCCTGTAGCTGAATCTTCTTACTTGTCTAAAACACTTCATGAACCTGAACAATTCTGCACAACTATAAATTCCTGTCCCGATCCTAATGCATTCAGAACCTGTGGTCCTCCAACTCCCGGCTATTGACTTTGCCGTTATTGAAGAAATTTCGAGTTCCAATTAGTTTTTCCCTGATTTGATTTTGATTGTTAAGAAACAATGTTTAACATATTTCAACCGCCTCATAGATTTATCATATTGCTTGTTATCACTTTGAGGCAGTTGCGCTTGCATTGCCACCGGCAACTTTTGTTTTTACATTGGCGAAGAAGAAGTAATTTCTGGTAGTGTGTCAAAAGCCATTTGGCAATATTTCTCACTGGAAAGTAAAACGTCGCTGTGTACCGTATGGCCGACTTGGCACTAGCGCTGCCAATTAAAACACTATAGACCATACACGAATGACAGGAATAATCCATACAGGATTAGTACCATACAACTGTTAAAAGTTATTTTGTTAAATGCACAGGTATGGAATCAGTCACAATAAGTACTCTGTATCAGCCAATACGCTAAATCCAGGTATAAGAATTGTAATCAGGAAAGGAAAAATGGTGTTGGAACATCTCTACTGCCCGATTCCTTGTTTTAACTGTATATGGCAGGGAGATTTAAAAGAAGGATCTGAAACAATTAGTTGATTAATCAGTATGTTGATTAACAGAAACTGTTTTGGTCGTGAAATATTAATGAAATCAATTTCCCATGCCTAAGATTGCCTGGATCCAGCTTCTTAAATGTGAGGCTTTATCTCACTGGATGTGTTTAATAATTAACTGAATATCTTTGGGTTATTTTCAGTCCAACATCAAAAAATCAAACTTTAAGATGTTACCTTGGGGTTTACTAAATTGTGGGGTTGTTTTTCCACTATTTTCTCGTGTTTAATAGATTAAATGATAGTACATTAATAGTTTTGTTATTGTTTTCCATATAAATGGATG
Source organism: Hippoglossus hippoglossus (assembly GCF_009819705.1). Classification (NCBI taxonomy): domain Eukaryota; kingdom Metazoa; phylum Chordata; class Actinopteri; order Pleuronectiformes; family Pleuronectidae; genus Hippoglossus; species Hippoglossus hippoglossus. The sequence continues at coordinate 12,835,949 of NC_047167.1, read as the reverse complement.
AATATGTAGGTACAGGGAATACACGTGAAGACTAAAACAGATTTTGTTTTGATCTGATCCCAGGTCTTGAGTCATCACCACACACACACAAACTGGCACACAGTATTTTATAACAGCCTCATAAGCCAGTGTGTTCTGGCCCTTTTCAGCACAAGGCAGATCAGTGATCATGGAGCTTAATCTGATTTGAAGAGAACTGGCTGGCTGGATAGCTCATGGGTACACTCACTTCTAGATGACCAGGCAGGACTCACTTATTTATTCATTTTAAGCAGAGCTCCAAACAGCTCCCAGCTGGCTTGTTAAGTAACGCCATCTCCTCCCGTGGAGACAGACTGAGGGGGAGCGATCCATGAGAATGACATCAAGCGCACCCAAAATACATCCTATATCGCATTCAGGAAACAGGCACTAAACTGGGATCTGAGGAGAAGTCTGCGGCGCTGTCAGATGACAGCGAGCAGCAGTCTGCTCTATTTCCTGTCAGTGAGGAGTGTGTCAGGCAGCTCATCACGAGGGGTTCTGACACGAAGAAAACTAAACTCCCAGACAGATCATGCAGCTTTATTAGCAAGTGAAAATTGTCAAATAAATGTCATTTACATTTGAGTATATGACTATAGTTGTGTAGTTAAGACCTGCTACACATTGGCGTCTATATATGAGACGAACAAAGTAAAAAAACATGCTATAACTTGCTATACTGAGTTTTCGATCAAAGCATGGTTTTAATATACATTTTAAACCAATTAAAATAATTCTGAATATTTCCGCCCAGATGAGAACACTAATGTGACTGCATGTTGTGCAGTGATGCAAACTTTTACTGGAAACTTAAATGAATTACTTTCTCATGTACACGTGTACAGTCCAAAAAATAAATGCCGTTCCTCCTCTGCCAACAGTTTTTTTCATAAATAAAAAGAGAATATAACTAAGGCACAAGTTAAAACCATAACTCTGTACAGTGCAAAAACACGGAACACACCCAATGCAACATGGTTCCAAAAGACTGTAGAATTGCAGCATGAATTTTCAATAATAAATGAAGTGTCTTGTAAGTAGACCTAGCAGAGCTAATCAAACATAGAGAACAGGTATATTGCACCTATTGTTGCTGTTGTTATTTGTGGTGCATGCTCATGACACAAAGCAACAGTGGTCATGCATGAGGTGCACTGTGAAGTAAACTGCACTTTGGAAGGCGTTTGTTAAAAGAAAATCTCTGTTTTAGTGACTTAAATTGTCGTTTGCATGTTGACGAGAGACCCAAACTCAGAGAAAGACAAGTTTTGCAAAGTATCCGCATTAGTGTGGACAGGGCACAAATCTTTATCCTAAATTTCAAATTACAAAATCCACATTTACTAGGACTGGACACTTGAGACACTCTCAACATCTGTGTTAAAATATTCTTACAAGCGGGCAAACGATTTGATTCACTCTCACATCACCCACCTTATAATTTCCTGCTTTCAGGGTCACCTCTGGTGATGTCACGGGAGACAAGGACGTCTGCTCCCATTGTGGTTCTTGATTGGCTCATTTTATCTGCATGCAAATCACATTGGTGGGGACCTGGAGTACACTGGCCTGATTATGCCAAACGCATTACTCACAAGGAGCAACGGCGCCTTGGTAGGATGAAATGAAAGCGGGAGAACGCGAGGCAGGGAGGCATGAGAAAGAAGAATGCTGAGAGTTGATGGGGCAAGCAGTGGAAAGTAAGCTTAGATAGAGGGGGGGAAAGGAGAAGAAAATGATAGTGAGGGTAAGGAATGAGTGTGGCGTTTGGGAGGAAAGAGCTGAAAAGGAGAACCAGATGGACAGAGAAAGAAACAGGCATGGGTGAACGGTGCATAATGCCACCGAGGGAACGTCAGGAGAGAGAGAAAGTGGAATAAAGGCATCCGCAGAGAGCCTGTTGATAAATGACGTGCGTTATGTGATGTGTCAGCTTGTTTAATACAAGGGACCTTTTAATAGCATCTAAATGCTGGCTAAGGGCCTTGCCGTACTCGCGGGGCACAGTCTGTGTGTGATAAGTGTTGTTATTGATGGAAAGTCAGGCTGACACATAAACAGTCTAATGGCTCCCAGATCATCATTCGTGCCTTCACTGCACCCAGGACAACAGTGTTTGTTTGTGCCTGTGATGTTTCATTTTTTTCATTGTCCTTGTGCAGGTGGGATAATAAGAAAGGGGAGAGCAGAGGATCATGGGTACTTATGCAATGGGGGGGTTGTTCTGTCCGGGGGTAAAACGCAGAGATCACAAAACCATCTGCTGCCGGCTGAAGAGGCTACAGGGGCTGCAGGGCGGGGTGACAGAGGAAGGCTGGCCTCGCTGTGCCTGAAAATCTACAGCTCTGTCCTGCTCTTTCCTCTCACTCCATTCCTGTTGTTAGCTACTTCTCCACTCACTCATTTAGTCTCTTTGTCTGTTCTTTTGTCCGTGCATTCGTCCATTCATTTGTTTCGTGTGCCCAATCCCTTGTTTGTTCATTTGTTCGTTTTTCAGTTCATTAGTTGTAGTTGCAGTAACATATTGTTCCTCTGCCCATACATCGATTCGTTGATTTGTTTGTTTGTCGATTCTTTTGTTCGTTCGTTTGTTCATTATTTTGTGTGTTTGTTCGTACGTTTGTTCTTTCGTTCATTTTCTCGCTCCTTTGTTTAATAATTAGTTCGGAACATAATATTATTGCATAAACACAAGTCTTTCATTTCCAGCAAGTTTAGCTTTTCCAGACACTGTAAGGCTGTAAATTTCAGCCATCGTCAAATGCTCCTCAAAACTAAGCAAAATGTACATTAAACCAACGCTGGTGACAGATTCATAAGGGCTGAGTGATCCTGAAAAATGCAATAGCCTTTAGCTTTGCTAACTTTAAAGGCCCACTTATAAGTAGTCCTGAGCCTGAGGCTAATAAATGTTGCACAATTCATCCTTGTACAAACACCTCATAGCACTAGACAGGATATGAATGCTCTCCAAAACCCATGGCAACCATCAGCCAATCAACATGAATCTTCATGCTGATACAGATTTGATCCAGATGCAGCATAAAATGTTCTATTATTAAAATAACAAATTTAGAAGAGAGCACAGTCTTGGCAGGGCTTACGGTGCCGTCGTCTCTTGAGTGCTCTCTGGTTTTATTTCGAAGTGCACCTCTGCCAGGCGATTTTCTCCTCCTCTTGGCGTGTGTCTCATCGTTTGCTCTCCCTGTCTCTCTCCTCCCTGCCAGAGAACCATCGAACTAATATGATCATTCAGCACTTGTCAAATGGACAATAGGATTAAGGTTGTCAGATATGAAACAGATATACAATTTCTGCTTCTCCAGACCTGTTTCTCTCCCTTACTCCCTTTCATTCTTTCACCAGTCGTCCTTTTCTATACAGCACTGCCAAGACTCATGTTTCTCAGCTCGGTACGGCCCTTTATTGTTTGGGTGGGGAACCCCTAACCTGCAGGCCATGTACAGCAAGACAGTTTGACCTGGCCCACGAGACAATTCAGAAAAACAAAAAAGCTACTCAGACATGTCGCACATCACATGCTTCGCCAAACACAATCTGTTCCCTCCCATGCATAAGGAGTAGAGAGAGAGTAAAGTTGAATTTTATTGCACCTTTTAAGAGATACAAGTGCACACAAAGTGGATTACATCGATTAATAAATACACTATTAAATAAAATAATAAAACACAGGAAAGGGCTAAATCAAAAGCAACAGCTAAAATCACAGCAACCAAATGAGGGCAGAGACTCATAAACAAGGACAAAATATATGTGTTCAATAATTAAGTATGGCCCACGAAGGATGTTATAAAAATGAAAACGGCCCTTGATAGGAAAAGGGTTCCCCACCACTGCTTTATTATATGTGACTTAGTGCATGAGCCTCTATGCTGAGGCGCCAGCAAACAACAATCTGCTTTCAGTTTTTCTTTTTTCTTTCTCAAGGAAAATAATTTGGAATTTGGATTGCACACGTTTTCTTGTGTATCGAAAAATGTTTTGCACATGTGAGACAATGTTAACTGCCAGTTCGTGGGAAACGAATACCAAGAGTAGTTTTTGCCAAGAGACAAGGGTTAGGAGTTAGGACAGAATCGACAGATCGACTGTTGTCAGCCTGCGATTACATAATGACAGATTAGGTTTAGATCGGGTGGTTCAATCCACTGAGTTCAAACTTAATTAGACAGCGGCAAGGTTGTCAGACCCGCTAAGCCCTCTGTATGAGAAAGAAAAGATTGTGGATTACTCTGGAGCGAGGAGCACAGATCGCGGTCAGTTAATACCTCTGGGTGAGAAAGGAACTCAGGATCAGTGAGAGCACTGAGTGATTGGCAGAGGAGGAACATCAATGGTACCCGCGTGTTACACTGAGTATCTTGTCAATATTACAACTTGACACTGGTGATGGGGGTGGGGGGGGGGGGTGAGGACTACAGGCAAATCTGGCACATGGAGCCTTACAGCCTTGCACTCTACTGACTGATAAAAGACTGAGGCAGTGTAGGAGAGGGTGGAATACTTGAAAGTGATTCTATGGTAAATGAGGGTTTATGTGAGCACTTGAATGTGTGTGAGTGAGTTTAGTCAGATGTGGAAGCGGTGGGATTGGAGCGGGTCGGAACAGAGAGGGTAAAATGAGCTTCTGACATGTCAAGGTGGCCTGGATGAGGAGCTCAGAGTGATTACAAATGAAATCATTAACTCCCCTCTCACTGCAGGAAGAGAGCCATTAAGACACACGAGCCCGTGTGTGTGTGTGTGTGTGTGTGTGTGTGTGTTACTGCATTAAGACCTTTTCCATTTGACTCACCTTTGATGGGACAACTAGTCCTAATGAGATCAGGTCAGGGGGTAAAGGTTGAATTAGTTAGGATTAGTGGCAGGATTTGGGTATTGTCCTTAATGAATGAAAGTCAATGCCTAATGTCCAATATGGATAATTACCCATATGTGTGTGTGTGTGTTTATATACATATATTAACTGTCAATACGATGTTTAAATTGACTGGTATGCATTACATCAGACCAAACTCTGTTTTCCTCCCTTTTTCATTTCTATTTGGACAAAAGAAATGCATGATGGGATGTTATGATAAGATCACAGAGTCATAATGTGATTCTACTTAAACTTGATGCACCACTTAATTGTATTATAGCCCACTCCTGGTACAAGTAACTATCTATCTGATAAACACAGAGAGGGTTTTAATCTGCATTGATTAAAAAGCACTTTGAGACAATTGTGTCATATCTGATCCTGGGCTATAAACCCATCTTGAAATAAGAAGCACTTGCACACTCTCTTGTTTAGGGTTTGTATATTTTGCCTTCATCAGGTGTGCTAAACTTTGAAGAAGCTGGGAACAGACACAATAGCAGTTACTGACTCCTGATGCAATTCTAAATGATTTCCTGGTCAAGATACTTTAGAGTGCATAATTGACTGTAGAAAAAGAGAACCAGATCCATGTGGATTTTTAGCTGCAATGCCAATATGAATATTAGGGACTGAAATGCTCTGATACTGATCTATTGGCCAATATGTATAAGATGTCATTATCAAACCCTTATGACAAAGAAATGTATCTGAGGTTTGATATTTTACAGTTTAACTCTAAAATTTATTATAAAAGGAAAACATTGGTACAACCCAATATATGGAATTTGAATTAAGAATATAATAAACTGTTTCAGTAAACAGAAAGACATTTTTCTATAGTCTGTCCTGTAAAATAAAGGTTCTTTAGCAGCTTATGATTGAGTTGCATTAATTATTGTTATTAATATGAGTAAAACTAGCCAAACTTTACCAACACTTGTTTGTCCCCTTCCCAATGTGCTGGGATGTGTGCAAGCGGGCGCCCTCTCCCATCACTGTGTCCCTGTTGGAGGTGGAGGTCAGGCTTTAAGGGATGATGCAGGATTGAGGAAGAGAGTAGAAGTAAGGGCGGGGGGGGGGGGGTGAAGAAAGGGCTGAGTTGTAGCTCTGTGTCATGGAGACACAAACAGATGAACAATAAGAAAGGTCATCTCCACACACATGCACAGCAGCCTCGTGTCACACTAATGATGATCATTATTCACTGCATGAGCTGAAGGGCAGAGGAGAATCAGACAGAGGGGAACTATTTCCCAAGATCTGTTCTCCACATGTGCATTTACAAAATAACATCTCCCAACCACGTTAGGACAGTCAACAGAAACATGTATAAACTGTTTCATGTAGAACAGAATTCACTCTATCACCTGAGTGAAAATATTTCTGCTGAAGCCCATTTCAGTTTCAGCGTTTCTTACAGTTTGTCTGACAGTCCACAGCAGGAATGAATTCTAATGGGGATTAAAGGCAAAGCTGCACCTGTCACAGCAGCTCCCCATCTATCTGTCTGCCTTATGTGTGTCTGTGTATTAATATGGGAATGTGCTGCCACTTTGAAGTCGCTTTTCTCTGCGTGCACATGTGTGCCTTTCTGCTGACTCCCGGAAGAAGGATTTTGATTGTTGCCTTGCACAGATCTGTGAGTGACACAGACGCGTCTCTCTCCCCTGGTACTTTAAGGCTGGCCCAGAGCTCCGCCTGCAGATAGTTTGAGTGACAGGAGGTCGGGGGAACAGGGGACCGATGCGTCATTCGCTGAGGAAGTCTCGCTGTAACAAACACTGGACATATGGCTGCTGCATGTCGGATGCATTTAACTCACTAAGCATTATGATCTTAGAAATGATACAAAGGCCCCGAACACACCTGGTGTTAACATGTGGTTCTGGTGATCCGATGACAAGTGGACAGCCCTAAACACAGGTGTGAACGCACTCAGCCAGACCACATTCGCAGGTGGTCTGGGCCACACGTGTCCATATTGTGTTAACAGGGTGAAAGCACATGCTTCCCTGGGCCACATGTGAAGGACCTCCTACTCAGCTGAGGTCCTCTGACCCGCTGCAGTTTCACCTACGAATCAAATATCTCTTCTCGTTGATTTGTTTGTAGTCACTGCCACAATATCAACACTGATCACCACATGATGATCGATACTTTCATTAAATTGGTAGAATCGTCATTCCTTCAGCGATTGAATGACGATTGAATGACGGGCTTCTCTACTGTGTTGAAATCATTTGCATCAACCTTTTGACTTTAAAAAATTGATTTGTTTTCCTTTACCCAAGCAAGAACTGTAAAGGCCGAATGGTTCCATGTGATCAGCAGTTAATTATGGGTCAGTCGGTCCCAGGAGATTGGCTGAATGCCGCTCGGCACGGTGGGGGGGATGGCCTACATAGCCCGCTGGCCAATCGAAAGGTAGTTAAGATAATTAAATATGGGGTGGCAGAGAGGTGTGAAGCTTAGAAAAAAGCTTAGCGAAAAGATCAAAAAGTAAAATAGAGCTAGTTTTCATTCGTTGAGGTATCAGTCCTCTGTTGCATTTGAAAGCACATTTATGCACAAAGTTCACTGTATCTGTTGTGGTAGTGAATGACAATTTTACTGTTACTCTGTTTTAGAAGTAATGCACGCTGATTCTGGGGCGTGAACCCAACTGATGCAAATGTCAAATGGCACCCAACAAGATTGTGGTTGCAGGAAAAGGAATGTGAAAAGCTGCGTGAGGTTGCAGAGCTTCACCAAACAAAGATGAACTTGAATAATGATTCTTGATATTTCCACGATGACTTGTGTTTTTCAGACATACTTCAAGAATTAGGAAGCACTCACAAAGAACAGAACAACCGTTATTTGTAGCAAACCCGAGGAAATGAAATGACGCTTTGTAGGTCTCAGAGTGGTTGTCTGCTGGTGGACTTAAAAATCCTCACAGGATCGTGCCTCTCCCAACATTCACTGCTAAACACATCTTTTCAAATCAATGGCTCCGGTGAGAGTAGACCTTTTAGCTCGGAGTCTGTGAAAATGCCAGAAGAAAGCAGCACATAGCAGCAGCGGCGTTGACGCAGACAGGCTGGTGTTTATTAATGAGTGGGAAAGCAGCCTCCAACAAGGCCAGTGCTTAGATAATGTCACGCAGAGGGGTCAGGAAGAGCTTAGCATATTAACATGTTATGTAACTCCAAGTGCTATGATTGCCTCCAGGCCCCCGAGCACATGGGTGTTGGAGCGCTGCTACTGTATAACTTAGCTTTGCTTTTTTTCTCTTGTCATCAGGGAAGGTGTTAGGAGTGTTTTTGTGTTTTGGGGGAAATAAGCTGGAGTGTGGGGAATGTTACGATGTTTTTAAAAAGCAGCTTGCGGAGGGGAATGAGCGATCTCCCCTGCGGAGGCCACACCCTCCACTTTTCACATCTCTTCCTGATGTAGGGTGGTGGCAGCCAGAGATAAACACCTACAAAGTAAACACGGCTGCAGACTAAAGGTTTACATCTGCCTGCCACACATACAGACACACACACACACACACACACACACACACACACACACACACACACACACACACACACACACACGCGTACCAGGTTTGAACCCTCTGTGTACATGGAGATGCAGAGCAAATGTTGGCCTCAGTGGATTGATAGTCTGGACCAAGGACTTTATATAAAGTAACTATCCAGAAATAATATTAAAATATCATAATAGCTGCCATCTTATGCATAGGGAGCCACATTCTGCGTAGTGGCGATCGGGGGGTGGAGTCACTGTAGCGAGGTCCCGTCGATAAATGTTTTTAACAACATTAAATAACGATTTAAAACCAAACCTACCAGAAAAATCAGTGTGATAAGAACTACCTAAAGTGACTGAAGCCATCTTTGAAAAAAGGTTATTTGACGTGTACATTGTCTGTTTTAGTTTCCATGTCCCATCTATTAACATGAAAGAGGTGGGATTCATGACCTATACTGCAGCCAGCCACCAGATGGCGATCGAGTAGCTTCGGCTTCACATTTGGGAGGCAGTACACGTCGTCCGTCTTGCAGTCGATGATCTGGACATGCTGCTGTCGGGCTACACCCTGTGCTGTCATACTCTTGGCAGAACACAAGTCTCATTTATAAACATTGTTTACGCACAAAACGGATGTAAAGATGTTTATGCCCGTGGCCACAGGGAATCTGCAGGATTCATGAAGACGCGTACGCCCACCTCACCCTGCATGACTTATGAAATACAGCCCTATGAGTGGCCAGTTTTCGCTACACCTGTCCAATGCAATAAAATGTAATCCAATGTAACTGTCTTCCATTATAATAGGATTTTGAGCTTATGTTTGTGTTGACTGTGTGTTTGAGGCTGTAGTTAGTGGTTATCAGTAAGTCGTGTGTTACACCCTGTCTCCCTCATGCATGTAAATCAGGTGGGTGGAACATTAGAAGCATTAGGGATGGGGTTAGGATTTGTTGTACTTCCCCTGTTTCCAGTTTGTGCTTGTTTTTCCAATTTCCCTGTTTCTCCAGGACTGACAGCCTGTCGCATACCTGCCCATCACTGTGTTTACCTGTCTGTCTGCTCCACCGCCTGTACCTCACCCGGAGCACATACTTTACCTTTAGTTTCCCTTACAGCGTGAAGCAGTGGTGGTGTCTATCGCACAAAGCAGCAGGAATAAGAGAGGGAAAAAAATTTTTTTTTTCCATTCTTTCTTTCTTTTTATAAGCAGAATCTCTCCAGCGTGAAATTCTGTAATAGTCATCTGGGATTTGCAGAAAGCTTTATTGCTCTGAGAGATTGACACGTCTTGTGTTATGAGGGATTTTTTCCCCTCATTTTGCGTTTAGAGTTGTATTGAACAACCTGTATTGTCTGTGTGAGGATGGTAATGTGAGGATATGGAGGGGAAAGAGACCACATAATGGGGAAGCAGGCAGTGGGCCTCAGGTGAAGGCTCTACCCCTCCTGATCCTGGTTCTCTCTCCACAGTATCAGGGGCAAATAATAATGTCCACAACAAATAATACTGTACAGTGCATTTGCTGACTCTATGGTTCTTAATTGATGTGTTTTAATGTGTTTACTCTCTGTATTTGTGCTCAGGTTACTTCTTGGAGTTGCTGAACCGCTCTGCACTTACTCTAGATGAGACCTTCACTACAACCTACGGTTTGCTATACTCCCAGAACGCCCAGGTCTTCTCTGACCTGTACGCGGATCTGAGGCAATACTATCGAGGCTCCAACATCAACCTGGAAGAGGTGCTCAACGAATTCTGGGCCAGGCTGATGGAGAAGCTCTTCCACCAGGCAAACAAGCAATACGTCATCGGTATAAAGCACACATTTTGTTTCTAGAACACCAAATAGCCAACTAATTCATTGCTTAATGGTGCGTGACTAACACAGATTAATTGCCTGGGAACTTCCCTCATCAACATGTTGTACAGTACACACTGTACACAAGTAGGATAAAGAGCAGAGAATCGGACTCAGCTTCGACACTGTCAGTGATTTATTCACCCTGTAAAGACTTTTGAGATTACCTCATGTTTCATTAAAGCTTAATCTAAAGCTTAATCTCTTGATATATTCAGATAGATTTGACTGAGTGTGTGTGTTGGTTGCAGGCGAGGACTACCTGGAGTGTGTATCCAAGCAGATAGAGACACTGCGGCCCTTTGCAGACACCCCCCGGGTCATGAAGATGATGGTCACACGCACCTTTGTGGCTGCGCGTTCCTTCGTTCAGGGACTGCTGGTCAGCGGGGAAGTGGTGCGCAAGGTGTCCCAGGTAAAAAGGTTTAATCTCCACTTTTCTTAACCACATTCTTCCCTTTTCTTTTTGCATCCCCATCCATCCAATGACTAATCTCTTTTAAATTTCGAGCCCTGCTTGCCTCTTTTCCACATTAGTATGTTTTACCGATTGAAGCGACAGATACAGTTTTACTGATATCTAACATTTGATGAGCTATTATTCCCCCCCAATCCATCTCTATGAGTATTCTTGTGTTATTCATTGTCCCTCTTATGATCATTAAGACATGGTCGGTTTATAAATACAGAGGGTCTAAAAACTGAGCTTGCCTGGGGAAATTTCCCTGATCAAAAATGTGCATGTTAAGACGTTTGAAGGGCAAACACCGGATAGCAATAGTTTTAAAACCATGTCAGTGAGCAGCAAAGCATGATAATCAGGTTGAATGTTGCAAGTACATTGAGCCTTTAGGTTCCAAAGTTATCAGCCCAGAACATATACAGTATCTCAGTGGTAGTTAGGCCTATATTGTACAAATGTGATTAGGTTAGTTTGTTTTGTTTGTGCTGAACATCAATAAAATTGGGGAAATTATTACTGAATGAGAGCAGAATTATCCACCAGCAAAATTTCACATGAAATTCTAAAACTAAATACACAAAAACTGCCTTATAAGAATTATATATTATATCAGACAAACAATAAGCTTGATCTTATCTATATCTACTTCTCTGTCTTCTTCTATCAGTCACCTCATCTTGTTGATAATTTTTTTCTAGGCAGTCATCAGCCGGCTTTTTATTTTCATCCGTGTCTGGGTCATATAATCTTTATACGCTAACGTCTCCATCCTCCACTAGTATGATATTGCAATGAAAACAACTCTTATTGGATGGATGGAATTGATATTAGCTTGCTAGTTAATTAGCTCAAAGGAATATAACTAGCCAGCACAATGATGGACACACATAAACTGCTTGTCAGAGGAAGTCTGGGGTTTAAAAGGCATTGAACAACAAGAGATCCACTAGTAAAAATCCTGGTTACCTGCATCACACTTCAGCGGATTTACCTGCCTGTCCAATTTGTTCACATAATCCATAATCAATGCTGGGAAGATCGATCACTCCATCCACCAACGCAATGATGATGATGACCTGATGAGAGATTCAGTTATCTCTGCAGCACCAGAGCTATTGTTAGGCAATCATTTCTCCAGATTTATTATACACCCTTCAGGAAACAATGGCCAGGTCCAGACCTCGGTGATGACCTCTGCGGTCATGTGCGGCCGTGTCGCCGGTCCTCCCTGTTGTGAACGCCTTAACACACACTCACACCTGTTTTCACTAGTCCATGCGCATAGTATAAAATAGAGGCAGCCCAAAGTTTGATGGAAATCAGAGGCATCATAAAACATGGCCCACGGCTCAGACAATCAGCCCCTGCAACAACACATAATGTCAACTCCACACTAAAAAAGAAAAAAAGGATTTTCCAAGGCCGGGGGGGGGGGGGGGGGGGTAATGTCTCCCAAGAGAAACGGCCGCCTCTGTGTATAAAACAAGCGTATAAGGTTAAGATCAGAGCAAGTCTGAGAAATCCTTCCAGCTCCTGAGAGGGAGGTGGTTGGTGTTGATGCACCAGTGAAAAATATCTCCCATTAGAAACTGGACAAGGGGAGTGTTGAGAGCAGTGGCCCCATTAGAAATATATGCATCCTCTGAGAAAACAGATGCTGCACCAGAGACTAATATTACATGTCCCTTGATTAAAATACTACAAGGTCGGACTTGCGTTAGCGGACGAAAAGCAAGAGAAATGAAAAGGATATAGGTTGTGGTGCAAATGCGAAACTGCAAGGCTGCCATTTGGATGCATGTCAGAGAAAGAATCTGTGTGATCCTTTCCCCTTCCACTCTGATGTATGTGTTCTTGCCTAGCACTGCGGGTGGGCGCACACTGTTCTGTTTGCATCAGCATGAGCTACGCCTGGCCCAGTATATCTTCTTCTGCACGTCTTTGACCCAGAAATAGTTGCAGCGTCTCACACACATACACACAGGGAGCCGAGGAGTGTGTCAATTAAGTACCTGCATGCAGCAGAGCCCGAGCACATCCGAGCCACGGGGGAGCTGGTCCAGCAAAGCAGTTAGTGACGGCTAAAACTCCCCGACCTGGAGCCAAGGCCCTCATGCAACTAGTCAAACGCAACCAGAGACACAACATTCACGGCTTATCTTAGACTCAAGCAAGCAATCAGGGGAGTTGGGATCAGAATTAGCATGTGCAGCACGCCAATGTTGAAAATGCTATTCATGATTTGTGACACATGGGTGCACCCCTGGGCCAGCCAGAGTGGCTTAGGACTCCTGCAAGAGCTATGGCAGCAAGATGCTAAACTGATAAGCATCTCTCTTAGGCAAACATTCATGCACACGCTGGAGCACATGTGCACACAAGTGCTTAGAGGTGCAACGACACACATACACAATTAATTTCATTATCCCCCTCCATCGGTGATGCACGTTTCCCCAGTGTGGCTATTTTGTTAATAAACATCCCCCAACTGATGCCATTATGTTTGTGCTGAGGGACAGTAAGCAATGAGTTCATTAAAATAGGCTGCCACGGGGAACGAGGGTAAATAATTAGCACAGCTTTTACAAAATTACCAAACATCATACCAGTGCTAACAGAAGGGCACTGGCGCCGCTGCCATTCTGAGTGAGGTCACGGACTGCCTTCTGCCCCGTGGGGCCATTTACACACACCCATCACAAGTCCTAAGTGGGAAAGCAAGAGGACACACTGCTTTGTGAGAACAGTCACTATATGGACACACTTGGTCAATCTCCAAGCTGAGTCCAGTGAACTGTGCAGAAAGACGGAATGTAGGGCTGCCTCCTGAAAGTCAAAGAATTGAATCATCAGGCAGAGACGCTTGCAGTCGTCTTTTCTTTTCCTTTTTTTTTTGTCACTGTACTGCTGGAGACATTTCAGTCCCCAGAAATAGCTGCTGCAGCGCAAGCGCTCCTCGCTTTCACGCTGCTGTCCAGGGCAAAATCATTCCACTACGTCAAGTCGTCCTTTCCACTCGGTGAGGATGTCTGCGACGGGTGCAGGCAGCTGCAGACCCAGATCCGGAGTGATTCTGAGTGAGGAGAGGGCGACTGCCCCAGAGGAAGGGAGGCTGGCCTTGACTGGTTTAAGCTCTAAGATAACATTGACTTCTGCCTTGTGCTTAGAGGTTCTGGATTCACAGCTCACAGCAACCTAATATGATAAAGGCTCCAGCTTTTGTTTGGTATCTACTGTCAGCAAAAAATGTTGATGCACATTTTAGATGAAAACCCAAATCTGATTCGGCTGGAGGAAAATTCCTGCAGCTCTAAAGGAATGTCTAATTTGTCTTTGAATCATCTAAGTCAAGGCCGGTTAGGTACAATTGCACAAAAAGAAGTACATACTTCAACCAGCTGTTCAATTTTGTATTCAGTTTCATATTCATCTCAGACCGTGTTGCCGTCGTCTGCAGCACACAAAGAGCACGATGCTGTATTTGTGTGGATTGGAACAGTGAGACCAAGAAAGGAAGTTAATAAAAAATACTGTGACAAACTCCAGCATCCTCTCCCGTCTCTATCTCACTGCTCTCTCATTCCTTTATCCTCCGACCTTGCCCAGTAAATTGTACTGCATCATGTCTGTTGATATTTCCTTGAGCTGTGCCCTGCTCCCTCCTCTGTCTTCCTTTAGTGTAAACAGTTCTGTATGTGCATTTAGATCTTAGCTTTCCCCTCCTGTAATTCTATCTCCGATTGATTGGGCCCTAATGAGACAACCGCTCCTATTTATAGCCACGTATCGCCACTTAAAGGGGCCCCGCGACTGAAGACGGCTGCCACACGCTGCTCAGGGAGCGACTAACCGGATTGAGGGTAAAACAGGGGACAGTAAAAACACACCTCTCCGTGCGTTTGTGTGTGTGCTCCAAATGTCCTGTGCAGAAGTCTGTGTTTGCTACCAAATTAGACGAAACATGACATGAATCCGTGCTAGGTATTAGTTTGCTTAGCCATAAAAAATTGAGAGATGTAGTGAAAGGTGATGAAATATAGTATCCTGAAAGGAGGCTGGAGCAGAGCAGAGAGAGAACGGGGCGTATACAGTACACGTGGAAAGACTGAATAATTTGAGAGAGGTTTTTATAGAGATATATTGGGAAAAAAAGCGAGATGTAGTCTTTCTCTCTGGTACAGTATTAATTCCTCCCCTGCTTCGCTCCGGGCTGCACCAGTTGCTGTGTCCTTAACTTTTTCCGGACTGTTTTTATTCCCTCGAGTAAGGGAGTGGAGGAAATAGGCCACGCGCCACATAGCTCACTCTGGAGGCAAGGAGTCTGGATCAGCTCGCTCCATAACACAAGGGGGAGAGGTCGCTCATATATCCTTACTAATTACACAGGAAAGACAAGCAGAGAGAGGGCGAGAGAGAGAGAGAGAGAGAGAGAGAGGAGTCTCAGGCTTCATCGCCGGGAGCAATAAGGAGGGCACTGTCAGGTATGGGGAGCATGTTGTGCCGGTGAGGCGAGGACAAGTGAGGGTACGGCTGTTCAAAATGTAACACAATCATGTCAGAGAACCACATGTGCAAATATCAAAGGGAGACTTTCAAACCTAAAGCTCCTGTTAAGAGGCCTGCACGGAGATGATGTGAACCAGGTCAGAGTGAGTGCGATGTGTGTGCGTCTGTGTGTGTGTGTGTGTGTGACGCACAGAGAAAGAAGGTGCACAGTGCTAATAAGATTTGTTGATTAATTGACTAGTCGATCCATTGACAATTATGATACAGAATTTAAGAAATTGATTAGGGAAAACTTTGGCTCCAGGCCCCCTGCAACCCTCAAAAGGATTAGCGGTGGAGAGATGGATGGAGAGATGGATGGATGGATGGAGAGATGGATTGGCCAAAACTGGCAGAAATATGCATTTCAAAAGTGAGGATTCGCTGTCTTTCACTGCAAATCAATTCTCTTGTATTTCAGGCCTATTGGACAGACAAACAAGCTTTTCAAAGACGCTTCCCTTTGCAAACTGGGAAATCGTAGTGGGCAATTTCCTTTATGCTCAACATTGTGTTCAATTACAAAAGAATCAATGAAATGATCCATTATGAAAATGATCCTTTGCTGCGCTCCATGAGTCTTAACACTGGTTCTAATTTGACAGCCCCTCCCTCACCGTGCCTGTTGCACCACATGCGGCTCCACGGTTACTGAGGAAGTTGTCAACATCAACCTCCAATTAGCAGCACGGAGGAGTTACACACTGTGTCATGTCTGCTGGGCCTGGCCCGGGATCCCCAGTGTTAATACTGTATGGATGATTTAACAGAAACTAGATTAATGACTCTCTTTCCCTAATACGCATTTCATTTTTTTTAATTCCCCGCCAACGCCCTTTGTTGAACCTCTTAGCATTTTCAACATCCCCCCATCTCGCTCATTTTCAGGCATTTCTCCACTCATCGCTGCACACTCCCTTCCCTCACTCTTCTCTCTCACCCAAAAAGCATTTGTCTGACTCATCCCCGGCTAATGAGTGGTAGGATAAGCAGGGGAGGAAGGGGGAGAGTAGGAGGGCAGGAGTGAGGATCTGACTCATGTCTCATATGACTTGAGATTAAGCCTGGGAATGTGGTTATTGCTGCTCTGTGTGACTTATTTCACTCTATGCTGTGCTCCTCGGGTAACTGGCAATGATTACCAAGTGAGATTGATCTCTCATGCATCAGAGATGTATTTACTAATTTAGGCCTATTACGTGTTTTTTTCTAAATGTGGTGTAAGACCGCGTTTAGAGTTGAAACAGCATCAAAATAAATTGCTTTTGCATTATGTGGATCAAATGTGATTAGATCACATTTTAATTATCCCTGTGGGGGGATTGGGTTTATACTGAACAACCATAAATAGCCATTTAACTCAGCCAAGAAGAAAACAGAACACTATGAAGACTGTTTGATTCAAATTGTACAATTATTGTTTTCAACTTTAGAGCTGCACTAGTGCCACAGAAGAGCTTCCTTTGATAATGTTGATAACATTTATCAGAGGAGATGACCACCATCCTGAGAAATCCCTTTTAGCCTGAAAAAGATTGTTTTCACATCCAGCGGACTGGGATCAAATGACTGACAGGTCTGGAGCTGGTTGTTTTCCCACCTGAACCCTATTGTCGCCCTATTTCCATTGTATATTTGTTAAAACCTGGTTTTACTATGACTTTGCTGTTGGAAGCACAGTTTCCAGGAAAAGCATCAGGCTGGCCCAGATGTCAGCTTAGAGGAGCTTTGTATGCGTAGCTGGGCTCGTTCCATCTCTCTCCCTTTCTCTCTCTCTCTCTCTCTCTCCCTTTCTCTCTCTCTCTCTCTCTCTCTCTCTCTCTCTCTCTCTCTCTCTCTCTCTCTCTCTCTCTCTCTCTCTCTCTACGACATACACACACTTCCTGGGGTTTTGCATGCATAGCTGTACTCTCTTGTGAACAGAGCTTACTGGTATTAACCCAGTTTCATTTTTCATGCACGAAGGCCCTTTCCATGGGGGAACAACCTTGTGGGATAGAGAGAGAAATGGAGGAGGCAGAAGGGATGGAGTGAGGGACTGAGAATACTCCCATGAATGTCAGGGCCTTTTCATCGCATGTGAAACAAAAAGCGAATTCTCCCAAAGTGGTTTCCAAGGAAACTGTGCCCAATGGTGGTCTGGTGCAAACTGAAAAAGGTCAGCATGGGCGGTGACCTCCCATGTTTCTGCCACTATTAATGTCTGGCTCGAGAAACACACATATTCACAGCTCTTCATATGAAACAGATCTTGAAAATGGATTGTTTTTTGAAGTTAACAGCACATTCATAAAGATGCATTAATTTGAGTCATTGTATTGTATTGATCACACTGTAACAAAACTATACATGGAACCAATAACCACTAATGTGCAGTCCAGTCTTAATCAGAACACAACCAATTCGTGTGATGTGATAAATGGGCTAAAGTGGCTTCTTGCTACTTCTGGAAGAACACATTTAAACTGATTTGTTCCATTTGTTAGACATGTGACATTGGGCAAGAGGCGGGGTACAATGTGGACACGTCACCAGTTCATCACACGGCCGACACGACCATTCACGCTCACATTTACACCTACGCACAATTTAAAGTGGCTCATTAACCGAACCCGGATGTGTTTGGACTGTGGGAGGAAGCCATGGGGGGAGAACATAAAAACCCAGCCAGCAGGTTCAAACCTGTGACGTGAATAAGTTAAAACAGATTCTCACATAATTTCTATAAGTGCAAGTTCAACAAGATCTAACATGAGAACGGTGCATTTACTGCTTGGTTTCAAATTTGATCCCTGTGGCACCTTTTGTCAGAAAATGCTAAAATTCTGAACTTTGGTCATAAAGGCATGACAGTGAGAATTCAGAAAACATAAAGCCGCCATGTCACCCATTACAGTTCTGGAGCGTCTCCTTAGTCCAGCCCCAGCACGACCCCACTCTGTACTAACATTAACTCCTGCAACTCCTGAAAACCACCTCCGGACCGTGTTTGGATCGAAGCCATCATTACAAGTCAACTCAGTGGCTTAACATCATTGAGGAGGAGATTGGGGAACAGCTCAGATGAATGTAGCCTAGTTGTTGTTTACACACAGGATTACACAAAAACAACTGGACGGATTACCTCGGGACTTGGCGGAAGGATGTGGTAGGAGTCAGGGAAGAACCCCTTACATTTTGGTGTGGATCCAGGATTTTTTTTCCGCTTTCTTTAACATTTTGAGATTGAGCTTTTTCAACAGTTTCCCCACTTTCCCAGAGAATAATTCATGAATCTTGATGGGAAAAATCCAGCACATACAGGGAACTGATATCTATGAGTGTGTGCAATTTAAGGTGAATGTTGGGCCTTGGTGAAAGTATGCACTCTACTCACTTCAAGTTTTGAATGTGAATAAATTGACTTTGCAAGTACTTCTGGGGTTTTGACTTTTCCTCTTTTTGCCAGTATGGACATGGAATAGGTTGTAATTCAAAATTATAATTTCAAAAACCTCAGCAAATATTAATTTTATCTTGTAACCATGTACATTTATAAAGTAACAGCAGGGCTTTTCACTGAGGTTAAATATACAGTTTGATCAACTGCTGCCTTCAGTTTCATCTCTTAAACTATTAGATCATACATGCTTGACAAAACAGACATTTTTCATCCAGGTGTGTTTTTATTTCGGTCTACCCCAGGTGCAGTTGAGCCCAGAGTGCACGCGGGCCATGATGAGGATGACTTACTGTCCCCACTGCCGCGGCATGGCCTCCGCCAGACCTTGTGCCAACTACTGCAGCAACGTCATGAAGGGTTGTCTGGCCAACCAGGCTGACCTCAACACTGAGTGGAGGCATCTGGCAGGTGGGTGACACACGCACACACACACACACAACTCGCTTAACTTCTGATATATGAAAGGTTTCATCCTTCTTCACGCTCGCTGTGGCTCCTGTCTTTACAGAAACCATGATGCAGGTGGCCGATCGCTTTGATGGTCCATCTGGCGTGGATAGCGTGGTCCTCTCCCTTCCCTATCGCATATCAGAAGCCGTGCTTAATATGATGGATAACATGGCGACCATCAACAGCAAGGTCAGAACACACAATGAGAAATGCAGATGTGCACGGCTGACTTAACCATACACACTGTATTTACTACAGAGAATACATTACAGAGTTCCGGGGAAAAAATCGAATGATTTTGTGTCAACACCACATCACAGCTGCTCAATATCTCTGATATCACAGTATTTCAATATCACTCAAGACAAATTAGCTGTACACTGCACTTACCGCTGCTTTACTGTGCACATGACAACTCAACTGTCACTTATATATTGGTTAAAGATTCAATATGTAACATTTCCTCATTGACGTTACTAAATATAACTGGATCTATGTTTTATATCATCCATAATGTTTCCAACAATGTTCAAACTCAGAGAAATGCCCAATTGTATTTAAGTTAACGGGGCATTTCATTGTCATAGCCATTTAATTGCTGTCATATCTACTTTACCTGTAGCTTTGTTCGTCTCTGTTATAACTTCAGGGACACATCCCGTATGACGTAATATAAATACACTGCTCCCTAGTTTGCAAGTCTTTTTATTTAAATATAATTTAAATATAATTGACAACTTTGTTACAGTGACAGGAGTAAATGTAACTTGTTACATCTACTCCCCAACTAAAAACTGTACTTTTAAAAAGTTCAGCGAACAAACTGAAGACAGATCCCAAACTTTTATTCATTGAAGTACTCTAACCCTTCTCATCCTGTTTGCATTAATCATCTTTGAGATGTGTCTTGAACTTGACTTGAGTCCACGTGTGGTAAATTGAAGTGAGTGGACAAAGTTTGGAATAAATAATTCACGCTGCACGTCTTTGAAGTGTGTGAAGCTCAGATGGAAAAGAAAATGATGTTCGGCACTTCTCTCCACCATATACAGGATTTAGCAGGAGATGAGATGAGATGTGGGATTGTTTGCATACGTAGCTTCTCATCAATCAGAGGTTTTCAAAGCACATCCGCACAGTCCAGATTGGGCAGATAAGCTGATTGTTGCTTATTTAGTCGTGAATGTTTAATGTTGTAAGGAAAGATTTGACTTTTCAGGGGCTTTGAAATGTTGATCTAAGTTGGTAAAGCTTTAAAAAAAACAATGGTAAAAGAAGTAAGACAAAAGAAATAGGAGCTGTGGCAGGAAATGCCACTGTGCAAACTAATGAACACTCATTGATCCAGGTTCAGTGCCAAACAATGTTGGGCTGTTCACTGCTCACTGTGCTACCTCATTGCCCTTACTTTCGCACAATTATCACCTATCCAGCCAGTAAATGAATGCTGGTGCACTGCTCCACGGACCTGACTTCAACTGGAGGGATGTGAGTCATGCCCGAGCCCCCGTGGGCCAAAGCATTTACTTCACAGTTTAATGGTGTTTGAGCCGCTGTTTTATTTGATCCTTTAGAGGCACAGGCGGCAATGAAAAAACCTGCCTCGAGTCGTTGGCGAAGGTGGAAAACAGGGTCGAGGGTGAGAGGAAAAGACAAAGGTTCTTCTGTGCTGGTTTGCCGTTAAAGAGCACGGCTGGGCGGACTGCCTCTGACCTGGTTCAGAGTGGTGATCACGCTCACAGTGTAACATTACTTTAGAGCAGGAGTGGGACAGATTGATTCACATAATCTGTTGACACATGTCGTGTTATGTAATGTTTCTCTAATATGTGGAATGTAAGTGAGTTAGCATCGTATTTTTAAACATTTTAAATATGGTGACGGACCTGACTGGAAGTTTACAACAGGATTATTTTCTAGTTAACTGTGGAGGTTCAAAGGCTCCAGGCTCCTCTAAGCAGGGCAGATTGACGGACAGATTGACGACAGTTTAACTGTCCTCCCTGGACACCATTTATGAAACGTAAGCCCAGGGATTATTCTGCCAGAACGACGCTGCGATTGACTCCCGGGATCACGCAAAACAACCATCACACTGTGGGTACTAATATGCTGAAAGATTCTTTGTGAACCTGAAGATAAGTTGGTCTAACAAACACAACATTTTGCTGATGCAGTGTGAGTATGGGATTATAGGATTTTATTCAGAGAGCTGGTTCAGCGTTATCGGATTTCAGTCTTGTTGACACCACTACCAATAAAGACCCAGAGTATGAACTACGTATGGCAGGAAGGTAAAGTTTATAGAGCGCGTACGAGCCCTTAGGTTCAAGTTAATAGTTGTATATGGAGATGGATTTGATGAAGAAGCCTTTAGATCTGCTGTTTGGAAAGCTGAGCTGAACAAAACTGAGTCAATTTACTTGTTTTATCCTTAATTTGTCCCTCTCTCATAAATCCTCTCTCTGTCTTGTCTTTTCCTCCCTTTCTTGCTGCTCCAGTTGTTCCAGGCTTGTGGAAACCTCAGAGAGGGCGGAACCAGCAGCACGGGAGTCGAAGAAGCCACGAAGAGAGGGAGGTTCACAGTGGAGGACAGGATGGAAACCAGCTCCAGCAAAATGGACAAACTGGTTCGTGTTTACCTGACTGTGTTGTTTGTCATTGCTCTCTGATGGATGTGTCCTGTTCATAGTGATGGTTTATGACACAGGAGCCGTTGCTCATCATGGACAATTAAACCCATTTTGCTGTTCATTTCACCTTAACACAGTCGTCTACTGGGTGATTGGATGGGAATGAATGCTTGGACGGATGAATGAGTCAGATGAACAGCGCACTTGGTTATTGAGGAAACAGGATGAACCATCAGGCTGTGATTTGGAGCGAAGTGAAAAAGCTCACGAATCTGCTCTTGTCCACTCAGGTGTCTGACGTAACTGTGCGACTGAGGGACATGCAGTCGTACTGGGTGTCCCTTCCAAGTCTGCTCTGCAGCGACAGAGTGGCTACTGGAACAGGGGCCGAGGAGAAGTGTTGGAACGGCATGAGCCGCGCCAGGTAGGAATTTAAACCATAAATAAAAAATGAATTTCCAAGTGACATAATATTCTGTCTTCCAAAAATACTTTTTAATGCATACTATAATGGGAACTGTGAGTTGTTACTGAGGTGATCAGACATTGAAATACATATGTTTCTACAAACTACTAAAGAAATAGTTTCCACTCATTAAATACTATTTTCCAAATGGATGCAACAGACCATGTTAAACAAGTGTTCACGTGTGCCAGGTACCTCCCCGAGGTGATGGGCGATGGCCTTGCCAGTCAGATCAACAACCCAGAAGTGGAAATCGACATCACCAAGCCAGACATGACAATACGTCAGCAGATCATGCAGCTGAAGATCATGACGCACCGCTCGAAGAACGCTCTCAACGGCCAGGATGTGGACTTTCAGGACACCAGTGAGTACCATTATCAACTTAGACCATAGGTTTCTTCTTTTCAGATGATTTAAGCAACACTATGCAGCTTTTTAACTTAAAAACAAAAACAGCTTCAAAAGTACTTTGATGGTTCGATGACTTGAAATAGTGAGAATGTTCCAGCTTTCATTTCCTACTCTTCACCCTCAACACTGTTCTTGCTCTATGTAAATTTGGTGAGCTGGTTCACAGCTTCAATTTTCTGAATCTGGCCCAGCAAGTTCAAGAGTAATGCTGAACTGTAGATCAGTTAAACAGACTTAGAACTCGGAAAAAAACAACGTATATATGGTTAGTTTGGTGTATTTGTTGTGGCCGCTCTTCTGGTTCAGGAAGCTGGGGATCATGGGTAATACGTAACATGTTGCTGCAGAGGGCGCTGTTGCCTAGTAAAACACACACAGTGTTGCTTTAAGATAAATCAACTCAGTCCCTATACGTCTGAGGAGGGAGAAAACGTCTGCCTTAGTTCCTCTAAACTAAAAATAGCAAAGGCAGTAGAAGTGGAATTAAGAAACAGGTATAAAAAATGCTTGGCCTGATTAACAATGCTTTTCAGTCATATTTTTAAAAAACAGCGTGCGTACAGTGCTGGCAATAAAACTCTCATCCTTCTTCTGGGGCTTGCACCTGCAGAGTCAACCTCATCCGTCATGCCAGCCAACAAACAGTGTATAAGCACAGTGTGTCTAATAGATTACAGTTTTTCTCGACTGCTAAGGCACGCTTAATGAAACTGGGATCTACTTGATCTTCATCATCACCTCCTTAGCACAGCAGAACTCTCTTACAAATGTGTTTACGCTTTTAAATGGGGGTTCACACATTTTTCACACCATCTCATATAACAGGGAACACAGGTGTCATACAGAGACCCGAAACTCTGTTGGTTTTATGTGTTTGACAAGAGGAAAACATCTATTCAGAGCTGGTAGAGGTTGAATGTCCTATTCAGCTGTGTGAAGCTCTTTTGCACAAATCTTCAAGAAGCAATCAGCCTTTATCCTCCCGCAAAAAAAAAATTGTGTGTTGCTCTTTGCAAACTTGGATAAAGAAGCCAAACCAATGTCAGTATTACAAAAAGCACTGATGCAGTAGGAAAGCTGAAACATATTAAATCTCAAAATTTGTCTAGAAGCTTACCGTAGGTATTATATGTCAAAGACAGTTCAAAGGCCCATAAACACCTGCATACGAGAATTAAATGAATTAAACCTTATTGGAAAAAGTCTCTCTTTTACTGTATTTCTACTGAGAATCTAAAAAGTGTAAAGAGTGAAGCCGGGTCATATCTGGAGTAAAATCATACGGGATAGAATTATGCAGACCATGCTGTGATATTGTTACTTCTGTTTTTGCCACGATCTATAACGATGTAACAGAAATATAGCACATAACAGTGAGGCTGAACTGGTTTATATAGCTATATAGTGTATTTTGTCGTTCGCTGTGTAGGATTGATTGAATGATTATCTTCACAAGTTGTGGAATCTCATGTCCTGACTCTCTCTGTCCGTAGGTGACGACGTCAGCGGTTCAGGAAGCGGCATGTGCACTGAAGAAATGTGCTCCAGGGGCCCGCGTCTAATCGACCCCGTCACCGAGCGGCCCATTCGCTACCCCTACCTTCCGGAGAACAAGAAGGTGAAAGCGTCGGCCAACCACAACCTCCCCTGCGTCGCCACTTACCTGATTCCACTGCTCCTTTTGCTGCTGCGGCGATAATTGAGGGGGAATCCACCGACTGGGACTGAGTATGGGACACAGGGTTGGGGGAGGCTGAAAGGGGAGGGAGGAGAAGATGGGGATTAGTTACTTTGCCAAAACTAAGTAAATACGAGGAAACAACAACAACAACAACCACAAAAAATCACTTGGATGGACATTCTTTTGGTTCTGGATTAGAACAAAGTGGAATTGCGAGTATTCATAAATGTTTTGATTCTGCTCTCGTCTTTTATTTCTCGCTATATTATGACGCCATTAGAGCTGGTCTTTTTGCATCTTCTGTTTTGTTTCTGGTGTTTGGGTTCTCTGAGATTATATCTGTACCTAAGACGATGTGTAAAAACGATATTGCTAACGGTGTGTTGGTGTTGACACCACGGGGAGAGGGAGAACGGGGCTTTGCAGTGGCGCTCAGATCCATATATTTGTCACTCCAGTCCCTTTAAAACAGCACTTGTGTTCGGTATAATTCTTTATTTATTAATCACTCACAATAATAAAGCCTACGGTGATTTAATGACTGCAAAGTATTTAAAGAAAATAGAACACAAACCACAAACTTTGGATGAAATTAAATAGTTGTGACTTTTACAGGAGGATAATCTGGACGTCGTAGCCGACCAGACCTCTTAACGCATTAAGCCTCAGAAAATCTCGCAGCCAGGATGAGAGCGCTCTATTGCATCAGCACTTTCTGCCATTTAAGCTGTAATAATAGCCGCGATCACACTCACACTGACATGATCGTCTAATCTAGGGGTCACATGACCCCCCCCCCATTCACATCTCCATCCATCCACTCATCCCTTCCCTGCCCGCCCTCCCCCCGCTGAGACAGATCTCCCTCTCTCTCTCGAAAAAAAAAGGAAAACCCCTGCTGGCAGTGTAGGATCAACTCGAGAGTCGGGTGTAAGCAAAACACGTGCTCGGCCGCGCCAGGTCTCAGATGACAGCAGCTTCCCACTGTAGAGCGCTGCGCTGTGTGCGGAGCGGTGGGTGTCGGTGTGAGGTCGCCCTCGCAGCGCGGCGTCGTCAGCTGGGGATTTTGGAAAACGTGTAGCATAAACCGAAATATACAGAAGCAGAAACACTGCTGTCATGTAGCGCTTCTTTTTTTGTCCTTCCAGTATTCCTTTAACGTGCACGGCAGAGCAAAAAAATATATAATATGCATAATTTTGTGTGCTCATCTTAATTGCAACCAGCAAGTGGGTTTTTTTTTCGAGTTGCAGCAATGATCCAGGCCACAGCGTGCACGTCTGTGAAGCAAATTTCTATAGCAACCGCAGCAGTGTACATATTTTGATTGCTTCTTTGTCGTTTTCTAGAGAAAATAGCCAAGTAGGTATCGAAATGTTATAACGGCCAGATCATTGTATGCTACAGCTCTTATTTCTTTCATCACCTGTCACATTCGTATCTGCCTTCTACTTTCTGCAACTTTTTTTTTTTTATATCAGTGCCTCTTTCTTCCCGCTCCCTCCTCACCCCCAGCCCCCCTCCCCCCTCCCCCCTCCCCCGCTCGTCAGTTATTATGACCTTTAAAGCTTTGCTCGTGCTTCGATGTGATGGCGAGGCAATATGACAATGACACAGTGCTTCATTACGTGTCAACCTTAGTGGGAATGTTGTGGGGAACACAGTGTGAGGGTTTTTTTTCCTGATGAGAGGTTCGCTGGGTTAGGAAACGCGTAACCACGTTTTTAATTCAAAGAAATGTCAACGCTCTCATTTAAGAATACTGTGTGCAGGATGATGGGACTATGCTTGCATATATGTGTGTGTGTGTGTGTGTGTTGTGTGTGCTTGTCTTTGATTGATGGAGCAAAAGAGGGGGCCGACAATATGAGCGTTTATAAATCTAGTTCGGATGCCACAGAAATGAAATGTATGAAAATGTATTGGGCCCACATTGTATTCTAGAGTGCTATTCAACTCACAGCAACTGGAGATTAATATATCTCATTTTACAAAAATGATATTTCCAACCTACTACTGTAATAACTCCCAATCCATATTGATCATATCTGTACTTGTCAGTATTGTTATGTGACAGAGAAATGGAGCGGGGGGGGAGGGGGAGACGCATATGGACACGCTCCTTTTAAAGTACATCATTTCTTCAGTTGTACTCGGGGACAATCCTCTACAATTCAGTTAGTGAGAAAACCTTTAAGAGCTCAACAGTTACTGCAGATCCAGTTTGAGGCTCTGTCGAAGTGTGAGGCGCACGTCTGTCGGATTCTTGGTTTAACTACTGCTCTGAAAACAGGAGAGGTTGTCATATGTGGGAGCTGACAGGATGTGTTGATGGTCTGTTTTTCAAACGCTTTATTAATGAATGCTTTGTTGCTCTGTGCGGGTGTCTGTTTGTGTGTGTGTGTGTGTGTGTGTGTGTGTTAGTCCCTGGTTAAGAAATCTGCCTGTGACTGCCTTTGACACTTTGTATAAGGTTGAGGTCAATTTTGAGATAGAAAAAGACAAGATGTAATGACATTAGATGCAAATGTTAAACAAAGATCGATTAGCGAGAGCGTCGCACGGGTCGTCGTTTTTCTTTTTTGTTGTTGTGACCCTCTCGAAAAATCAGAGTATGAATGTGAACGTCCACGACACGCCCTGTAAAGAATGAGAAATTACTCCGACTGTGATGGCGACATTCCAATTCAACGACGACTTATGACTCGGACTTCAGTCTTTATGACTCCCTCGCGATGTCATCGGCTGAAATTTGCACAACCCCCTCCCCCCGCCACCGCCACCGCCACCACCCCACACCCCTCCTCTATTCCATCACCTTTTTGATCTCATTAGTTTGTTGCTCAAAGTCCCCCTCCCTTTTATAAAAACCAGCACTTTTATGAGGCCAATAAATGGCGTTGTCAGCACAAAGACATCACAGGATGGTCGATCAATACGTGAGTCAACACCTTCCAGGAATGACTATTGATCGGGGATGTGTGTATGCAGATAGATGTGGCCCAGCAAGACGTCTCCTCTCCAACTGTGCTGGAACAGTGTTAAAGCCCCTACGAGTGAGAGGGAAGCAGGAGAGAGGTCTGTCCAGAGCGCTGATCTCACATCAGTGGGTGTGCGCCTCAATCCTGACCTCATTCATTACTGTGGGTGGCAAAAAATGCAAAGCTGATTATCCGACCATTTAAAACAGCTTTACTCTACACTGAGTCGAGTACGGGAGGTTTTTCTGAAAGGTGCCAATTTATTAAGAAAGAAATTTTAAATTTGTTCTTGTTTTTATTTACTTAGGTTTTGTTTGTTATCAGAAATCTATGGAGAGTTTGTGCTTACGGTGAAAGTAGATGCCAGAAAGAGGATGAAAAATACAAATGTCTCATTTGCTGTTGTACCTGAAATCTTGTGTCAATTATATACATTGTAAGATTTTCAACACTGTCTGTTTCCTGTGTCTTTAATGGCGTGTGTGTGACAGAGAAAATTAAGTTCACACCAGAGACTATATATAAAGATGGACGACACTTCTCCACCTCCTCCCACTATCCAGATCTGAAGCTAAAATATCGTGTGCATCGGAGCAGGAGTCTGAAAACGTACTGGGGGGAGGGGGGGGGGGGGGGGGGGGGGTAAATGAAGACTCGAACAAACATCAGTGGGATCAGAACTACCTAAAATGACAGACACAAAAAATATGTTGGCTTTAAATATAGTTTATTTTATTTTTTGGTCCCTGTCTCATCCATTTAAGTGGATGAAGCTGGGATTTTTGGCGATGCTGCAGCCAGCCAGCAGGTGGCGATCAAAACACTTTGGCTTCACTTTTGGGGAGTTGTCCTGTCGTCCATCTTTATACACAGTCTATGGTTCATACAAACAGCATTCAGAACCATTATGTGTAGGTTTCTTAGGAAAAGGTCTGTTGTCATAAAAATTGTCCACACCATCTGTCCTGGTAGTTTCTCAAGGAGCACAGGGCCCAATGATGTTGGAGGTGACAGCTGCTGCCCGCTGTTGTCACACCGGAAAAAACGAGCACGTGTTCAGAGCACACTAAGTGCTTTATCTTGTTTCTGTGTTTGGAAAATAAAATGATCTTCCCCTCAGGATGGTTTTAACAAGGTATACTTGACCACGACCCTATGGGAGACTGAAATGTCATGTGTCATTTAGAGAAGGCTTATCAAACACTGTGTGTGTGTGTGTGTAGAAGCAAAGAGCTTTGTGGTTCTAGTAGAGCAGCAGCAGCAAACTGTCATCACGTTATAAATTACAGGAGTTAAACAATTCAGGAGAAACTTGTACGCAGGTCAGGGCTGAAATATTTAACCAAGATTATGAATATTAACTGTGTCTCAGTAAGTGCCACCCGTCTACCTCTAAACAGCCCAGAAAAACACAGACTCTGTCCTTGTAGGTCGACCTTGTTCATGCCAGCATCTGTTTGGTGGAACAACACAGGGATTCAAACGAATTTAAAGGACCAGTGTGTTTGGTTTAGGCAGAAAAAAATTGTTTTCATTCGTTTATAATCACCTGAAAATCATTTCCTCCACCAGTGAGTTTATGTTTTCAACCCCTTCAACTTGTTTGTTGGTTCGTAAGCAGGATTACACGAAAACAGCAGAATGGAGTTCCGTGGGAACTTGCTGGAGGGATGCGGTATGGATCCAGAACCCATCACATTCGCGTGCTGATACGGAACAGATGAAGACGATTTTTTTCCACTTTTGTTAACATTGCAAGATTGGGTGTGTTTTTCAACATTTTCATTATTTTCCCAGGGAATGATAATGGACCATAATGAATAAATTCATGCAGATTTAGGGAACTGATATCTATGAGAGTGTGACTGTCAGGTCTTGGCAGAGGCATGTGCTCTCCTGTGGGACAATCAGGTGTTTTTGCCAGTTTAGAATGAGCTCTTCACATCTACATCTACATAAACTATTAAAATATCCCTCCATGTTTCCACAGTAACCCAGAATGTAGAAATCAAACACTGGCTTTAGAGAGGGCCGTCCACATCTCTACATTACCTTAAGGCCACTCTACGGAGGGGTGATAGCAACCTGCACCTCACTGCTTGGTGCGAATAACTCCAAATCAGAGGGCTCAGATTGTTTTTTATAGATCATAATTCATATATCAATACTCAGTGAGGGATATTCATCTTCTAGGTGAATGCATTTCATTCTCTGAAGGCATCAGTGGTCCTTCTGCACATACCAGCTCCACACATTCCCAGGTATCGATTGTGTCCGAAGCTTTTCACCCTCTCCCCTACTATCAGCACACATAACAGCACATCCATGAGTTATTCTCAGCCTTTTGGCTTTCAGCTTGCCCTTTGCTTCACAGCACTTTTATGAGCGACTGACTCACAACCTTACATGGTCTCCGTATTTGAAATATCAACTCAACAGTGCAAAACACTTGTCAATAAAAAGAAAAAAGGAAAAATCCTGTGCTCAAAACACAACTGCCTTTACTTCCAGGCCCTTATGATAACATGCTGCAAGTATTGTGCACTTCACATCCCATGGAGCCCATTAAAATATATTATTCTCAGAAATGAATGAGGTACTACATGAACATTTAAAATTGCATTTTCACTTCAACATGAGGGCAATTTAC
Source organism: Hippoglossus hippoglossus (assembly GCF_009819705.1). NCBI lineage: Eukaryota > Metazoa > Chordata > Actinopteri > Pleuronectiformes > Pleuronectidae > Hippoglossus > Hippoglossus hippoglossus. Next base: position 12,805,931 of record NC_047167.1, on the reverse strand, counting down.
AGGGAAGCTGAATAAGTTCAAAGAAATGCAATCTCTGGAGTAATGGAGAAAATTGGATTTCTGTCTTAGTCACTCCTCAGCAGCAGGTGCCACGGTAAACCTACCAAATCTTTTAACGCTATGTTACAGCGAGTGAATGTTTGGTGAAATAAACACGGTATTTGGAGCAGTTATCCTATTGTCTCAGCTTCTTTATCCCTTCTATTTGAATTTGGATTAGCCAAAGAATGCATGCACGGTTTCATGTAAAAAACTCAAAGAGCGAGAGATCCCCTGTAATTTTTAACATCGGTGTCAAGTCTGCAAGTTCAGCCAAAAGACACCAAGAGGCAGTGTGCTCTCGGCCTGAATCTCCCTACAAGGCTGCAAATGTGAGGTGAGTCTCTTTCAACGTTTGGCTTATTAGATATTCTCTCTTTTGATCTGCACTGTACCTGAACTTCAGCCTCCTGCTCCCTCTCTGCCTCGCTCTCCCTCGCTGATATCGAGCTGTCTGAGTTGTTATATAATTTTACATTAGTACTTAGATTCAAGATCAAGGACTTCACATAATTGCCTCTGTCAGACGACTGAACGTGAGATGGATCAAATACCCAGAAGCTCCCGCAGACGCAGACCCACCTCTGGTTGTATGCACATACTGCCACCCAGTGGGTCAGGGGTTTCATTACATTTTTTAAGGTAAAAAAAACGATAAAGGGTCAAAGTGCAAGTTTGGCTGAGTCTGACGGGGTCTTTAAAGGCACAGACGACAACAGAATTCTGCTTGACAATAATACAACACAACAGGAACAACTAGAATTCTACTCAGAAGAGAGCCTACGTGTATTATTCCCTGACAAATGGGTAAAAATGTAACGTTAAAGAAAGTGAAAACAAAAAAATCCTGCTTTCAGACATGCACTGAACTCTGGAGATTCTCCGCACTTTCTCCGGAAGAGGTGCATGTGTAAACGTCAATGAAGTCAGCAGAAAGTCTGCAGAATGCTTCTAACACGAGGCAGACGCAAAAATGAAAACACGTAGAAGACACAGACGAAGATGTCAAGAGAGCCGACAACAGTGTCAATGTGCTGGGGAAACAAAATCAAGTGATCTCCGCAGCAGAGTTAATACGTCACTTCCTGCCTCCGCCTGCTGCAGCCATCTGCTCCAGCTCTCGCCTGAAAAACCCAGCGGACTTAATGCTGTTGTGAACGCGTCTGTGCAGACAACCTCCTGCTGCGTTTTGCATGTGTGAAAAGCAAACTGTCATCTCTGAAAACGGCTTTAGGTCAGCACAGCTTCACATAGTAAGGCTGAGAAACCCAACAGTTTGTAGAGAGAAAAAACAACAACACCCTTTTAACCTTGAGTAGAACCAGACTCATTATGTGCCCCTGTCCCCCATGTCTCTTCTCATGAGAGACATGGGGGAGAGAGGAGAGGGGAGGTTGTGAATTTCACATGTGACAATGTGTGGCAGACATGTACCAGCGCATTTGAAACATGGGGTTTTGGGAATGTTTTTGTGGTGTAATGCGTGACAGCCATGTAGGTTCCCGTGATAAGTGTCGACATGTAATCCCATAGGTTTCACTTGGGAGTTTACCTGTGGGCTTCACACACTAAACCACATGTGAAGGAATATATGTGCCACATATTTCACATGGTTTTGACATGTGGTCCCATGTTCACAAGTCCTGTGTCTGTCAACCTCTAGTGGTTGAAGTTATCTACAGCAGTGTAGAAGTGTCTGTGTTTAGTTGACAGTGACGCAGCGATGCAGAGTGTGGGTATTAAAACTGATACAGAACAGGTTTATGAAACAATGATGACAGTTTGGTTATATATCAAGTTATGATCAGCCCAGTTTTAAATCTCCATAGTTACAATATATGTCGAATAGGAGACACACATATCTTAAACTTCAAAAGCGTATAGTCTTTACCTCACAAATTCAGATTTACTGAACTTTCTTTCCCACAGTGCTTGCAGGGATGGACCTCAGACTGACCCCGAGATGAAGCTTTGAATATTAAAACAGTTTAGAGAACATAGTCCTGGGCACCAGAACGACTGTAGACCACTAGTGTCAGTGCTGAGCAGTTATATGTGGTGGTTGACTGGGGCAGTGGTCCTGGAGATTTACTGCACTCTGTTGGAAGCTGGTTTAACCACATTATGATGAAAATTGATTATTACAGAGTGGTTGGAGCAGTTAAATCCTTTGAGAGTCATTAAGAAAAAGTGATATACAAACAATTTAAACTAAGATTCCTGTGTCTGTCTCTCTGATTTGCAATGTGTTCAGTGGTTTTTAATCCAAATGAGGCAAAGACCTAATCCGTACATTGAATTAACTGAAAAAACAAGGCTTTGACTGCATATAATTATTATTCCTTTCTTCAGGGACTGTCTGTTGATCTGTATGGTTAAGTTGAGGCGACAAACACTATCAGCTCAATAAAGAAGAGCTGAGTTTGACTCAGAGAGAATGGACCTCTCCTAACCGAAGCGTGAATCATATCCCGAGACCTCAGAGCCTGAAAATACTTTGCTCAGTGTAACCATCTCAATAGACAGTGTATTCAAGAACAAATCAGGCAGCTTGGCCTGTAATCCATTCATTACGTTGACGGAAATGGGCAGATCATTGTTTCCTGCTTCATCTCTCTTCAGTTCCTTTCCATTCTATGTTTCTGAACAGTGTGACTACTTTGATTGAGATTTCGTCTTCTCAACTTCCGCTTATAGATATCCAGTGTGTGGGCTAGTTTGAAGATGATGTGGACAAGGGCTCATCTGGGATTTGAACCAAGGAGCTCTTAAAACCGAAGCGAGAATCTAACCTCAGATCAACAAGCTACAAATGTCCGATTTCTAAAGTAACTATCTGAGTAAACTATCATTGTGAGACGTTTGCAACACAGCCATCATCTTTTCCTGCAGCCGACTCAAAGGGTCACATTCATAATACACAGATCAGCCTCAACATTTAAACCAGCCATGTTTAACTGCAGGTGCATATCGCTACCACGAGATGGCGCTGCGGCCCCACCACATTGCTGAGCACTACAGTAAATCAAGTGTTCTGTGGCACTGCAGGATGTGTTTTCACTCGGATCCGGGGAAGTGCTTCAACGAACAGGCGAGCTTTCCTCATGCTGTGTACACAAGGAAAACAAAAAGCCACACAACTACGCACAGCCATTAACACAAACGCTACAGTGTCAACACACTTTTCCAGCAGCTTGGACTGATTCCTAATCACACTCCTCGAATCAAGCTGACATTTGAGCGACCCGCGGGACTTTGCCCATCTTCCATGACCTGAAACAATCCATAATAACCTCTGGCCCCCTGACCTTCTCAGTTGTCATGTTGCTCCTGGAGTTCAGTTGGACGTGACAGCTCTGGAGGGAGGACGGGGCTGCAGAACTCTGTCTGCCTGCCAGGACAAAAGAAGAGGACGATGCTTTTTATTAAACCCGTTAAGCCCCGAGGTGAACGTCCAGACCAGAATGAGATACCACAACGATTGTGGTCGACACTAAAGAATGATTGTGTAATCACTGGGATTTATGTGGTCCCTGCAGAACACGAGATACTGTATCACAGTAAATTTGGAATTTGATATTCATCTTGCAGTCTTTATGTCGACCATTAAACCACATAGAGAACTACTCCCTCTAACTAGTAATATTGCAGTATACTGGTACATTACAGGTTTTACTGTAACTTCAAATCTTGCTAAATTGAATTGATTTTGAAATTGTGGCCAAAACTAAATCATTATTACGTTATTATGCAAAAATGCAGAAATATGTACAGGAAATGAAATTAAAGATGTGCCAGCAGACTCCAGACCAAGAAGAACCACTGATCACAGAAAGACTACATTTCCCAGAAATCCCAGACAGTGGAGATTTCTTAGAAAAAGCGTATTAAGTTTTATGTAATATTTAACCGCTCTGCATGCGTGGGGAGATAATTAAATGTATGTGGATTAAAAGAAAAACACATCTCGACAGAAGGAAAGGAGAGCAGGGGGACTCTGACCCAAAGGCCTTTTAAAACTAGTTTCTCCTTCCAGCTGTCATGCATCCTTAAGCTAAGAATTACATTTTTTAATATGGTCTTTAATTATTATCTGAGCGGATGAGTATCACTTTGTAGAAGGTAAAATGTATAAATATATGCATGAAGTGATGTGACAGTAGTAAAAGGGAATACACACATTCTAGTATCTCTATCTTAGTGAGGACAATCATTGGCATACTACATTCCTTAGCCCATTACCCTAACCATAACCATCACAGCTAAATGTCTGACCCTAATCTAAATCAAATTCTAATCATAACCCTAGAATCAAGTTTTAACCCTATAACAGCTCTTTGAAAAAGTGAAATTGGTCCCCACAAGGACATAAGTACAAACACAGGCACACACAAATAGTGTAAATGGTATGTCATCTCTTCACATTTAGGAAAAAAGGGTGTCATCTCCTGCAAAAATTCAAATCTTCCATGTTTCTGCAACTTCCTCTCATGTGTCAGTAACATGTGGTTTTAATGTGAATTGTGTTTCAATTCCAATCTCTAAGCTGAGCAAGGCTAAACACAAACAGGACAAATCTTGAGATTTCCATTCCATGTTTCTGAAAAGTGTGATAACTGATTTCTCAACTTCTCCTTGAAATGAACCACTTGGCTCTGTTAGGTGATTTGTGGAGTTTTGTTGCGTCAACCATCAACAGACAGAATGGTTGACTCACACCCCTCGAACAATGAGCTAAAAAATATTCTCATGGCATCAGACATCATGGCATTAAGGTCACGTTCCTCCAGAGCCACAGGAGACATTACGCAACTGGTTTCTGTTTTCCAAGGCTGAGAAGTACGCCCCATAACTAGTGCCTTGGTCTCAATGTGCAAAACAGGAGTGGAATTTCCCTTTAACTACACACACACACACACACACACACACACACACACACACACACATGTGTTGTGCATATTCGACAGGTTATCCATCAAGCCCTCAATAAGCCGAGGATCTGGGGAATGTGGTCTAAATGAGAAATCATTGACTAGGTAACCGGGTGGTAATGGGGTCTGCTTCTGATGGGATAAGGTGGTTGAGCCTGGAACATAAAGACATGAGTGAGCCACCTGCATTTATGTGGTAAAGCAAACAGAATGAGAAAAAAGAAAGAGGAAAATGTTTGTGTGAGGGAGATGGGACTGGGAACTGTTAATTGCTTTTCTCACTTGTGCTCACTGCTTTTGGACACATAAGACAAAACACTGATTAACAATTAGTAATGGTCAACACGTCGATGCTGAGGGATGGTGTGTTTTTAAAGTGTGTCTTATAATGATAATGAGTGCGACACAGGTTTTGTGTGCAGCTCATGGTTTTGACATTTAGCATTTGACACGGGCTTCGTCGCATATGTGTGTGTGTGTGTGTGTGTGTGTGTGTGTGTGTGTGTGTGTGTGTGTGTGTGTGTGTGTGTGTGTGTGTGTGTGTGTGTGTGTGTGTGTGTGTGTGTGTGTGTGTGTGTGTGTGTGTGTGTGTGTGTGTGTGTGTGTGTGTGTGTGTGTGTGTGTGTGTGTGTGTGTGTGTGTTCCATATCACTGAGCCTGCAACAGGCCGATAATGCTCCAAGCATCACCTGGCAGCAGTGTTTATTGATCTGATGATGCATGCTGGGAGAAAAGATTGCTTTCAAAGGTCAATTTTAACATGGGAAGGTCACTGTGTTAACTCAGCACTATTGTTTGTTTGCATGCATGCTGACTGCGTAACTGTTGTGTAGATGTGTGCATGTTAAATGAGGTCATTATTTAAATAATAAATGTCCAAGTACACTGTTGTCCCACGGCCAAGTCGAATTTTACACTTTGAATCCTCCGAGCAAAAAGCTCCGAGCGCAGCAGTCATGACATTTATTGATGGCCTCTGCATTTTTTTATGAATCTGTTTGTTCTTTTGTTCTGCCACAGTCATCATCACATCTTGTACCGTGTGTGTGTGTGTGTGTCTGTGAGTCGTATACAGACTGGGTATCCGTTTGTGGCTGTGCTTGCATTTTGCATGTGTATATAGTAGTAATAGAAACTTAAGTCCATTTTTTTACTGTAATTTTTTGGCCTTGTGATGCAGAATAAAATCACAAATTGAAAAATGAAACCCAAAATCACAACAACAAATTCACAAACTCCAATGCAACCACATAGTACAACACAGAGCAATCAATAAGAAAAGACTGCATGGAATCGCAAAGTAAAACAGACAGAACTTTAATTAAATTGAATCGGTCCCAGATAATGAAATTACTGTGACTTAAAGCAACAGACACACTGAAGCCTTCGACTGTAGGAGCCTCCGCTTGAACTGCAGAACAACATCCACTGGTATTAACAAGTATCCCTGTGTTGTTGGAGCAGAATTGTATGATTCTCCTAGAGAGACACCCGAAAGTTTCCCAACACTGAAACTGAAAAGCAGTTTTAAGTTGAGCTATATATAGCTATATAGCCAAAATAAGCATGAATCAGACCAGATTAAAAACCTTAAACCAAACTGGATCAGGTTTCACCAAAAGAAAGTAATAAACCAAACAAGGTCAAGTGAAACTGAAAAATAAATGTGGTAGCATTTCTGTGGCAATTTGGTTGCAATGAGAACAAGCAAGAAAAAATTAATTTAATAATAATAATAATAATAATAATAATAATAATACTTCCCACTGTAAGCAACCAGTTGGCGAGAGTGGTAAAGAAAAAATTTAATTAACGGGATAAGCTCTGCAAAAGCTTTTGATTTCAACTGATTTCAAATAAGAAAACGAGTTGAAGTGTCAGAAATGTCAGTTTTTCATGAGTGAATTTGAGTTGCTGCCTGTGTGTTACATGTCGCTCTTTGTTAACGAGCTTCCTGTGTGTCAACCATAGAGGTGTCAACGTGTCCTTCAGCGACACACTGAGCCCCAAACAGCCCCTGACTGTGGTGAGAGTGTGTGCGAGTTGGACGTATGATCCAGAGGCGCTATATGTGTAAGTGCTGAATGAATGTGTGTGTGCGTGTGACTTGTAATGTAAAGTGCTTTGACAGGTTGTTAGGAGCTATATAAACACAGTCCATTTACCTTTCAGCAGCGTTCCAAAGATTCCTCTGCTCAGACGTATGGTAAAGATTCAAAGAAATAACTGTACAAGTTTCCATGAAAAACATGTATGTGTCTCTTTTCATGCAGCTTAGTGCTTCCCTTAATGACAACTCCAAGGCAGCACAGGCCAACCTCTGCTGAGCTGCATCGCACTGACCAGCCCCCTCAAAACCCATCTGCACAAGGCCTCAGAGATGCCCTCCACTATACAATCCCTGAGATGGAGTCTCTCAAAAAGGAAAGGCTCTAAAGGAGCAAGTTAACCTGCTGGAAAATAGTTGGAGCCAGCTCCTGGAGGAGCACAGACACAAAGATGAGCTCCCAGAAAGGGCAAGCTTGCAGGAAAGCATACAAATACAGTTTTTACCTACTCGCTCAGAAAAAAGAGCCAAAGAGCCAAAGGCTATGGAAGGGCAGCGGTAGAGCAGGTGTGACGCTCTGGAGGCGAGCCTGCAACAAGAGCTGGCTCAGGGAGGAAAAAAGCTGGAGGAGGAAAGTGCAGAAGGTGGAAAATGAGAAGAAGCTGCTCGGTGGAAAAAAAAAGGGCTCAAGGAGGAGGAGGAGGAGGAGGAGAAAGACAAGTAGATCAGCCTCCTGTCCTCTAAGAATAAACAGCTTCAGGTCCATGATACCTCAGCTGACCCTTTACCTCCGAACACCAGTCATCTAGTTTCAGAATGCTCGAGAATTCACTTTTGGATGTTGAATTCTTTTTTTTTTGTTATCATTTCAGAAGCTTGTCACCAATATAAAGGAACAGGAGGAGAAGAAAATTCATAACAAGCAGGAAAACAAAATTCAAAAGACGGAGAGCAAAGACAAGAGGAACAGGAGACAATAGGATGAACACAATTTTTTTTTTTTAAAGAGCCACAGAAGAGGGGGGGGGGGGGGGATGTTACAGCTAAACTCTTCATCTCAACAATTCAACAATCACTGCTGCAATTATTGAGAAGGAAAATATTTTGAAGCGAACAAAGTACATTTTTTACCAGGAGTATTTTTGTCGTAGGGTTCTGACCTTTTATGCAAATTGAATCAATACTTGGTTTGAATCAATGCTTTGTTGACTTCTAACTGACGTGGTTTGCATGTGTCAACGTCAGTGTTTATAATTAGCACACAGTGTTTTTAAAAACTGTTTTTAAATGTTAAAGTTGTATACAATAGATGCGTTTTATAAAAAATATTGCAATGGATATTGTTTCATTCTTCCTGTCTAACACTGAAATATATAGATTGAATAGCATCGGTACATCCACACAGGCCCATTATTAAAAAAATAAATTCCAGTATGTACGCCCACCTCTGCTCATCCAAAAGATATATACAGTAATAATAGTAATACACTCATGTCCACATACTTTTGTCCACTTTTGGTTGTGGCTTTTTCATATACCCTTGAGTTCAAATGAACTAAAGTCTTATTCCTACAGGATACAATATATGTGTGCTTCAAACTTTGGGACAAAGGTTTCACCATTTATCCAGGAGAACACAGGAGGGATTACAATAACATCTAATAATGCTGCCCAGTGGAGCTGGCTTTGTAATTCAGTTGACAGCTTGTCCTCTAATTGTCAGCCACTCAAGGGCTGACAATCACAGGATAGCTGAAAAATATAATGAGTGGATTCATGTGGATTTGTACATGATGAAAGACCCAATGTATTAACTGTCCAGATTAAGAAATAAGAATAACTGTCCTGCAAATCTCCGAACACGGTTTTACACAAATCCCTCAGAGGATAAACCCTTTGGAGTTGGGTCACAACGTGGCCTTGGCAGCAAAGTGAAAACACGCAAGTGGCCATCTGTGTATTTAACAACAGGAGTGTACTCGCGTTGTGCAACCTTAAATGTCTGCCTATATAGTACTCTCTGTATAATTTGCCTGATAAATAACAATGAAATACTGGTTTTAGGTGGGAAATGTCTGAAACTAGCAAAGACTCTTGTTTTCTAATTATTAGCAGCAGCATTAATATTATCCTCTATTGACTGGAGCTGCTATCGTTAATAACATCATTGTATCTAAAAGTATCTTGATTATTGAACTGTTCCTCTCCCCGTTTGGGTTTCTCTATAATATTGTAAGATCTCGACTTTAAAATGTGCTTTGACGTGATGCATGTTGTGAGTTGGCGATGTGCAAATAAAACAGATTTGATTTGAAATTGAATTTTGAATTGCAATGATTGACTTGCGTGTGAGAGAACCTAATTCTCGAAAGAATTTGGGCAGAAATATGTGTCGGTAGAAACTGAATTTGAATCTTTAATGATGTACAGTTTAACTTGAATAAAGTCATTTGTTCAGTGACTGGGTGTGTGTCTCAGTAAAATGAAAATATGAATTTATAATAGCTGAATTGAATTAAGAGCTGAAGAAAGTAAACGGAGCATTGAATTAGCAATGAGAAACCAAACATTTTCATGGAAAATATACAAAAATATCATTATTATATCGATTCGTTCTTGAATTTCCAAAATGGTACAACAATAATTGGCCATTTTGTTTGGATACATTTTTTCTACAGTAAAAAACTTTCAAATGCTTTCAACATTTTCAAGTGACAGATTTATAGTTTGCTTTTTTTTAATGAATTATGGATTTTTAGAATATACCTGGACTTTTCAGCTTTAAAACCAATAACAATAGAATCCTGTCTGTTTGACTGTGACGACTGTTCCAACCATCCCCACCATCCTGGTTTGGACATTACAGTCCATCACTGAGCTCGTCTGTCAGAACGTATTCTCTCATCCACTGTGTTCCAGCCGCACTGGAGTGCTGCATGTTTTGTATTCAAATGCAGCAGAGCAGTATCATTTGCTGGGTGCTGCAGAGGTCAGGCTATGACGGGGGATCAGTGTATGGCAGACAGAGGGGCAGATTGATTTGACCTCCGTTTTCTGCTCTCTCTCCATTGCCAGATGTTTATCCCATTTAGCGTGACGGACTCGGGGATGTGTGCTCGTCTGTCTGTCTGTGTGTGTGTGTGTGTGTGTGCACCTTCTGTCCGTATGTGGCTCTATGAAGGACCGGGCCCTGACTGAGGTTGATAGATTTCACTGAACTATCCGTCACAGGCCAGCGAGGGGAGAGGAAGACAGGTCGGAGGAAATGGAGGGATGCATTTTGACGGTGTCCCCGTGAAACGAACAACCCGGCGGGTGGGACAGGCTCTCGCTGGGAGGCAGCTGACATAAAGTGATGAGCTGTCAGGCTAGTTTTGTTTTTCCTCATTAACAAGTCCACCTCCTAAATTTTGCTTTTGTAGCCAGAAAACCACTTTATGAGCCGCTCCACTCGACTCGCCCATTATAACATGTGAGGGATACAACAAAAAAACAATTTTACCGTGTGTCAAATGTTGTCGTTGTCAAGGCGACATCTCTGCAGAAGGTTGGTGCATAATTCAAAGTGCGTGGAACAGCAGAGGAGGCCACGTGGTTAATAGGAAACTTTCTCCGATGCTGCGAACAAAGAAGGTGAGAACCCCATTAACCTCATCTGTGATTAGACGTCCCTAATCACAAGAAAATGAATAGATCCTACTCAACAAAACCATGAAGAAAAACAATTAATCAGTGAATTGTTACAGGGTTGGTGTGTGATTTTGTATTTTCACACTTTTTTGGGGGGGGCCTGGTGACACCTTTTGTCGAGATGGAATTGGGCGCTCGCTGCTGGAACATTGTCTCAAACAGAAAACCCTATGGCAGCTGACAGAGCATGGAGTGACTGAGCAGGGGGATGCACCAATTTATTATCCATCTTTCTTGTGTTGCAGTCAGTCACACCGCACATGCACGTTTAAGTGCGCATACACATACACACAGAGGAGTAAATACACGTAGGAACCGCAGCCTCTTGCACATGAAGCCACAGTCAATCTTTGTCTCTCTCACACACACACACACACAAACAGTGCACTCGCACACTTGACAAAAAAGGCACGCCATAATGAAGCTCTTACACATTCAGCGCCGCGCAGAATCCCCTCATTGTGTTTCCATGATTAATGGTAACTAAAGAGCTTGAGTCTTGAATAGAATGAATGCGAGCTCACGACTTATTAATCAAACGGCGATACTTAAAACAAATAACGCTCCCACTGCATCTCTGCAAGGAGAAGTGGAGTGTAATCCCTCTTCTCCCCCTCACTTTCACGCATAAAAACATAAACATTTCTTGAGTCTCGTATTTTCACACAGGTATTTGCATCAGTGTGTGTGTGTGTCTGTTTCCACGTCTACGGATGCCTCTTTTTGTTGCTCTGCGACACACAAGTGCAACGGGTGTCTCTGAAGTGTCTGCGTGCACATGGCACCATCAGTCCTGGCATCATTGGCAAATTAATGAGAGTGCTGCATTTAGCTCCTGCCCTGGCTCCCTGTCTGACCTACTGTCACACACTCGTTCTACTCTTAAAACCCGTCTTATTTCTTGTGTCAGTTGTTGCCAACACGAACTTTCAAACTTTTTCTGAGGTCTAGTTCAATGCAACTGGCTTTTCCCCTACATACATCTTTGGTCCAGCCTTTAAAGCTATAGGGTCGGTAATCCTGGAAAAGCGAGCAAGAGCCAGCGACACTTTTCAACCGATACATGCCACCACCTCCCATTGGCCCTCTTGACAAAGCTACGGCCATATGAACGCACACTGCCTGACAACTGCTAGAAGCCATCATTTCCGAGACTTGCTCGCTATAAATGCTGACTATCATCTCTGCTTCAGTGGTGTAGAGTCTCTCCGGCTTGGGAATGCGACCAGGCAGGCAGGTTGGCGGGTGACAGACGGGCACGCCAGCAAACTATAGAATTTGTTCCAAACTAAATGATTGGTTGTGTTTATTTCAACTATATTTATTGATGGCTATCGGAACGTGAAGGGGATTTCCACAAATAAGACAAAGAGTGTTTCAGCAACCCCTGTCCAGCCCTGCTCGAGATAAATACTCCCTGAACCAACACCATACTTCCCCTTCCAATGAGCCTGTTTTCCATCGTGCCTCTTGAGTTGTGACCCAGAAAGTGCGACTACGCCTGGGACCCCCTCGTGAGGCCTGACCCTCTGTTTGGGGAACACTGGTCCACAGCACATCTGTATTCAGCCCCGGTTCTCTGCTCATATTGTCAATGGCCGGTGCTCAGACTCGTGAAGATGGATGAAGCCAGAGCCCGGCCTAATAACCAGTCTATCCCCCCAGGGTGGGTGTAGCACTGCACTCCTCTGTCACCTGGGTCCCCACACTGTCTCCATATTGACTTAGGCATTTCATTTTCATGCATTCATATTCATCACCTGGCAAACCTTCCCAGCTTCCATGCTCTCCCTCTATTCTCTATATACATCTGTTTATGCCTTTCTCGTTCTGTACCATTATAATCATCCACCTCTTTCTAACGTACATGCCTGCTTGTCACCAACCATACGGCTCATATGCACTCCCGCATCGCAAATCTAAATAATGAATGCGGGTCTCAGTGAACGCTGCACTTTGCTTTGTTCATCAGAAAACATCGACCATGTGTACGGCAGATCCACTCCGTCGTGCCTCGTGTTGTTTTTGGTGTGCAGAACGAGCCGCACACCATTTTGTATTTCCTGTCGGCAAACAAACAGGAATCAGGAAACAGGAGACAGAGATGAGAAATGTAAAGGTCATGGCACATTGGTCATGGCGAGGCAGACGCCGGCTGGATGTTTACAGGTCAAAAGCGTAATTCCTTTCCCGATCCTGCTCACAGAATGAGAAGAAAAGGAAAAACAACAGTGAATAGAACACAAGCTGGAGAACACCCCCGCTTGGAGAGGTTGCATTTTGATGTTGCTTTGAATCTGAAGTGGAGAAATGGAGGAATGCAGGGAGGAAAATAGAACTGGGATGCTGCTCCTGCAGGCTTAACCACGCAGAAAGAAATCAGGCCACAGAGAGAATGAGGGGCTCTCCACAATGTGTTTGGGCTCAGTATTGGTATTGGGCTGAGGCTCTTGAGCTAAAGTAGGCATGTGCTTGTGTGGCTTTGTGCGGATCACTATCAGAGCGCTGTGTGGGTGCGCGACTGTGTTATTGTATGCATGTATTTGTCTGTGCGTGCATTGTGAGGCAGGATGTGCTACAGCAGCAGCAGCAGCAGCAGCAGCAGCAGCATTGTTCCTACCTCCCCCTCATACTCTTCCTTCCTTCCTCCCCCCCCCCCCAGGGTGTGGACAGCAAACCGGGACAGATTGCTCTGTGCCGCTCCTGTATTCGGAGATGACCTGTGGAGTCATAGGTGATGATGACTGAGCCGAGTGACAAATCAGGCCAGGTGGCTATGAGAGGCCTACAAACCAGCCAGCACCAGAGGCCCCGCTGCGCTGTGCGATGTCACACCAGAGCGCCACTCCTCGCCACACCATTAAAAATGACAAATGCTCTCATCAACTTCTTTCCCAAGTTAGCCACCGCTGCCTGATGCTCCTGCAGCTCTGTGTCTGCCCCAGTTCATCTGCTGGCCTTTGCCACACGAGGAACAACCATTTATTAAGCGAGTCACATTTCATTTACGATGTGTTTGATTTTTGTCTTTGTAAAGGTTAGGAGTTGAATCACAGAGGGGAGGAAAAGATAGATGTAGTTAAAACTGTTCAGGCTTGCTGGGGGGAAAAGCTGCATGTAATAAAGAGTGACATGTGGCCTCTTTAGGGTCCAAACAAACAGCAAGAAGATACAGGAATTAATTTCGTAAGCTACACAGTATTTTGAAAAGCCTACTTTTCATTCCATTCATTAAGTCCATAAAAAGTAAAGCAGGTAAAAAGTATCTGGGCCAGTGTGCTGAGGAGAGACAGCACTGAAGTATTAGGCCAACCAGTGGCCCCGGGTAAAAGCAGCCCCACTCAGGCTGGAGATTAACAACCCCATCCCAGTCCAGCGCTCTAGGGACTTGGGGACATATCTAGCCCGACGCAGGTGTGGTTCTGGGCTACAGGGCAGCAACTGCCCTCTTCCTCTGCTGAGGCAAAGCCTGGTTCTCTGTGTCCCTGCGGGGGAAAGCCCATTGTGTGCGCCATCTGTTGCAGCACACGCGCAGACAAAAGGGGCGACGGGGGCAAAGGGTTGGAGCTGATGTGCACTGGCTGTTTAATATCATTAGGAGGTGCGGCTGAATTTGCCAATGCCATTAAAGAACATCTGCATTGTAATTGTGTGAGCATAATGGAAGGGTGAGGGCGCCAGACCATAATAAGGCTGCTAGGGACATTTAAGTGTGGTATCAACAGGGTTGGAGAGAGTGGGAGCGTTGACACACTTTAGAGGGATTGTTTTGCTCAGATGCTTTTGCAACAACAGAAATCTTTGGAGCAATAAAGTAAAGGGTGGAGCCGCATGCAGAGGCAGGATGTAACCAATAGTTACTTGTTTTTGTCTACAGCCTATTGACAGCAGCTCTGGACCGTATCACCAAAAGCTCTCTCCATGTCTTAGTCTGTGTCTTCCACGTACACTGCACCGCTTTTTCATCCTGAGATATTTGTATTCTTTTTGATTTTTTAAAGTTAGTATAGGGGCCTGGCAGGAGAAACTCCAGAGAACGTCTGGAGCCGCTCACTTTGACAGTTGAGCTGCTTTCAGACATGCACCGATGAAGTCAGTCATGTGAGAATGCAAATGTCCAACTTGCTCAATAATCAAAATTAATTGAAATCGTGGGACAAACAGCTTTAAATCCTAATTGTGCTCAAACATTCTTGTGATTTTCATAATGAAACATGTAATATCCTAAGTGGAGATGATTAAGGACACACTCTCCACCATCAGGGGAAGTGAGAATTGCCCTATTGGACATGAGTGAGCTGCAGCATTATTTTGAACCACGGGCACTGAACAAGCCGTTTATACCGTCTCCCGTGCGGGTTGAGGCTCTCGGAGGGTTACCACATGGGGCGCAGTACCCAAGGTAGCCCTGCTAGCGGCGCTATTTCCCTTCAGTGCAGCGGACGCCGCTTCAAATAGGTCAAGGAAAAGTTTTGTGTTTTGACAATGCGCGCTGGGCGGAGCGGCGGGGCTGTGGATTGGCTGGTGAGTTTCAGCCGCCGGTCGATGATTGGCCGCGGTGCTCTAATGGGGGGGGCTGTGAGCAGGCGATGCTGGGTCCCCCCCCCCCACCTCACTCCCCCCCTCCAGCTCCTCGCACCCCCTCAGTCAGTCCCCCCACACTCCGCTCCTCTGATTGTCACACAGTGTTTACTACGGCTTGAAATGTGACTCACAACACAGGCTATCTGCTGGAGTACCGCGCTGACACACCGAGGGATCCCGGTTCTTTGACGCGCGCCGTGCGTCTTGGCTATTTTTCTTTTTTTGGGGGGGGGACACGCTGTTGGAGACTATGCCCTTCTCGGCCGTGACAGTGGATTTGTGTGCGCTTTTCTGCGCGCTGGCCATCACGTCCTCCGCGATGGAAGGTAAATACGAGAAACAGAAAGAAACATGGGATTGTACTTGTTGTGTGCCGTGGTGCGGGGACTTCTCCTGTCCGGTCTGCACCTTGGGGATGATGGGTAATGTTGGTGCGCGGGGGGGCAACTGCTTGGAGCCTCCGGCACCGGGATGCGGGGATGTCGCACACGCGGATCACTGTGGATCACCGTGGTTCATCCCTCTCCTCTCTCCGGCGCGCCAGAGTCCTCCCGCTGCGCTGCGTGTCACTGATGCTGCTGCTTGTCCACGTGAAGCGCGATGCTCTGAGGTTGAAACGCGCTTTTAAACGTGCACATTACTTTATTACTGGTCATTTATGGGCTCAAATGCGTCGTTTCTCCACCGTGTAGTATTCCTCCTTTTATACAACAGTAGTGGCACCTCTTTAAACTATTTTAGATTGTTGTTATATTACGAACAATTACTGTTTTCCCCAGAGGTACACGCGTAATTGTAAGTGCCTGTCAAAGCTCTAAGGAATCCTGTCACGTTTTCTTCATTAAATTGCACATGTGAAATAATATTATCACTAAAGCCCCCAGAGCATCACTCTCTGGCATTTTCAATTGCAGAGACAAACTCTCTTAGATTGTGACTGGGAGTCTCCCATGGATTTATGCTGGGGTGAATATATAAGTTTAACTATTGGAATCAGCAACTCCTAAGAAAATGAGCTGCCTCCACCTTTTTTAAATTTTTTTTATTTCTCTATTTTTTCTCATCATCCACTCCATCCCCTCCTTTATCCCTTTGTCTTTCTCTGCTGCATCTGTCCCACTTCCTCCTCTCTTTCTCCCACACACTCATCGGCAGTGCCACTAGCAGCCAATATCTCCTCGGTTAAACATGTTTTTCATTTCCGCTGTGGGCCCCCAGGGACCGAGCACTGAGCTCCATAGCCCCGTGGATATCCCGGCAGCATCATGGATACATAGTGTCTTCTCTCATGTTATTGTACAGTCGCTCATCCCCTCCAATAAAACACACAAAGTAGAACACCAGCTTATTTCCCCCCGTCTGTCTGTTAAAAGCACAAACACATGCATTAGAAGCTGAAATAAAATGAGTTTTCTCACATGCAGCTTTTTCTCTTTAATCATTTACAACACTGCTCCTTGACTCTTCCCAGCTCCCGGCTGTGCCTCTGTAATTCGGTGGCGGTTTTCTTGTTTGTGCTCATCAGATTTCCGCACATGCAGCTATGGATAACCAAGCCCAGGCCCAAATTGCTACCTCTGCAAGGATTGGATATTTTCAGGTTCAAAATGTTTACCCAATGTGAGATGACAGCAGAAATGTCAATTCAGAGAGATGAGGAGGCTGGGGAATGAAATTTCCCCTGCTCGGAGAGGGATGTGGGGTGTGTACTTCAAAAAAAAAAGTAGGATGAGAAAGAAGCAGATGGGCAGGGAGATGGCCCTCGGGTTACCTCGGTAACAAGGATGAAAGTGATTTCCTTGTTTGGGTGGCTAATTGAAAGGAGGCTGTCCCATGGGCAGGTTAAAATCTGCACTGATCTGAACTCCAATCTGTTGCTCTTTCATTTTATTTGTTGTGTGTGTGTGTGTGTGTGTGTGGTGTGTGTGTGTGTGTGGTGTGTGTGTGTGTGTGTGGTGTTGTGGTGTGTGTGTGTGTGAAAGGGAGATGGTCCGACATCACCCCTGCCTCTCCGGTCACCCTTAATGTGATTACGTGTCTAAATCTTCATAACTGTCGGTGATCTGTGTGTGAATTGGTGTGTGTTTGTATCTTTAGAGTAAAGAGCAGCCCTGGCCATATGGACCTGAGGCTGTGAAGAATTGAATTATTTATTTCACCTCCCCACACGTGCATACACTCACAGTAAACACTGCACTGAACTGAACTGGGGAACGTGGGAATGAGAATCATAAGGAGACGAGCATGAAAGAATGGATGGATAGTTGGAAGATGGAAGACCGTAACAGAAAGAAAGATTTAGAGAGTTGAAGTTTTAACATGATGTGTGTGTGTGTGTGTGTGTGTGTCTGTCTGTCTGTCTGTCTGTCTGTCTGTCTGTCTGTCTGTCTGTCTGTATGTGTGCGTGTCTGTCTGTCTGTGCGTGTCTGTCTGTCTGTGCGTGTCTGTGTGTTAGGGTGTGCAGCTTGTGTGTCTCAGGATGGTGCGACGAAGGACCAAAATGGTGTGAATATGATTACGGAAACTTGAATTTGCTGGATTTAAAGTCTAAGCTACCCAGCGCACGCAGGCACACGCGCACAACCCCACACACATGGAGACATGATATCTGCAAACAGATATTAATTCACTGGCGAGTTACTGAAGAGGGGCGGAGGGGCAGTGGGGCCCGAAGCAAAGGGCCAAAACGGAGGGGAGAGCAAGGACTGGGATTTGCATGCCATTAGAAAACGAAGCATGTGCAGCGCTCTGTTTCACCCTCATTTGTCTTGCCTCTGCATTTCTCCCCATCATCTTCACCTTTTCTCTGCCTTCTATCCTCCCCCCCCCCCCCCCCCCCCCCCCCCCCCCCCCCCCCCCCCCCCCCCCCCCCCCCCCCCCCCCCCCCCCCCCCCCCCCCCCCCCCCCCCCCCCCCCCCCCCCCCCCCCCACCTCATTTCTCCATTCCACTCTATCTTCCATAATTCTCTTCACTAATCTCGCCATCCCTCCCCTCATGTCTCCCTCCTCACTTCCTCATGCTCGCTCTTTCTCTCTCTCGCTCTCTCTCTCTCTCACCGTGGTGTGCGGATGGTTCTTGCCAACAGCAGCAGTAATTCTCCCCCTACTTACAGAGCCATTGCTTATTTCTGTTTGCCCTTAAACCAATTAGGCTTAGATAAGCCCGCTCATTTAACGGCCTGGAACCGGGTGGTGGAGGAAGGGAGGGCAGGAGGAGGAGGAGGACGAGCGGAGGGATGAAACAGCGGTTGAAAGATGGATGGGGACCGCGGGAGATGAAAAGATGAGGGAGACAGAAGGAGGGAGGTCAGGGAGTTTCTGAAAAGATACAGTATGCGTGTTTTACAAATGAGTAGCCTGCGATCGAACAAGGCTGTGGACGTAAAACGAACACAGGGCTGTGGCAGTCACAGTATAGATGCCTGAGCCGTTCTACAACCTGAGCTGAAACAACAGCAGCAGCCAGTCAGGGGGCAAGTGGATGGAATGGAGAACACGGTACCTAGAATAAACAATATTCATGATATCTTAAGCAACAGATAGTAGTTATAGAAATCAGAACCACACACTGCTGACGTAGAAGCAAAGGATAAAGAAGAAGAAAGTTTAGAGGACAGAGCAAGTTCCAGTCGTCTCAGCAGCCGACCGCTTTGCGTAAGTGTTCTTGAGCAGGACACTGACTCATCTCCCAAGGCATTGTGGGATAGCCGACCCATGCACTGCTATGACCTCAGTGCGGGGAGAAGTCAGGGTATATTATTATTATTATTCTCTCATGCTGCATTAGTCGTGATTTGCAAAGGCCTCATGAGACTTAACCTTGAGACAAGTGTTTGTTCTTGTACAGTTCTGATTGTTCTCTGCTTCACATTAGCATGGATTCTTTTTGCATCTAACTCAAACAAATGGGTCACTCAGTGGGCTGTCACTTTTTTTTGCTTCACATTTCACTTATATACTGTTTGTTTGTTTATGTGTTCATTTACACGCGACTCTCTCTGAGGTTTCTATGCTTTTTCCCCTGTTAATAGGTTTTTTTGTTAGTTTAGTATTCCTTACTCTTGTTGAGGGTTAAGGGCTGAGGATGTTTTACATTGTGAAGCCCTACGAGACAAATTGGGATTTGTAAATATTTAATCTGAATGTGGGCACTACTGCAGATATACAAAAACGGAACCAAATCAGTTTTATGTCTGTCTGAAACATGGAAGCACAACTGACACTGACTACTGCTGCAAACCTAGTGCTGAGTTAATAGTTCTGTGCTACCGGATGTGTGAGTTGGGGGCATGCGTGTGCCACCAGCTGTGCAGAGGAGACAGGCTGTAAAAAGAGTCCTGTTGAGCCTCTAATGGATGTGAATGTGAGATTGCTCCTTTCCTCTGCTCTCTCATTTGAAATGGTTGGAAAAGGGACAAATGAAAATATAGGAGCAACATTGGCAGAAGGGTTTCAGGGCAGCAGGAGCTGAAAAAACATGAAGGATTGTGTGCGAGTGTACAACTGTATTTTGTCTACGGGCACCACTGCTGACCTGGGACCACCTGAAGTAGAATTCAATTTTCCACTAGTTTTGTACCACCGTTCTGTGTATTGTGCGTTTGGATGCCTGTGTCGTCAGTCGACTGCTAAAGCCATTATGGCTGGCAGGGGCAGCAGGCACGGCCTCCTCCTATAATGGAGGCTTTATTTTGCCCACAGTGAAAAGACTCCTCGGTGTTAAGGTGTGCTTACGCAGCCTAGTCAGCTATGACGACCCCCAGTGCAAAGCCCTGCCTGCAGCTCATGTACCTGTGGTGCTGTAAATGTGTTCTGCTGCTTTTCCTGTGAAAGTGTTGTGCTTGTATGCAGCCAGTGTGGCGAGACTCTGTGGGCCTTGCACTGTTCTTCATAAGGTGTTTTTTCACATACTGCAGTGGACTGTATACTGCATATTCTCTCTTTGATAATATGATCACTAGCTTCTCTCTCTCTCTCTCTGTCTGTCTCACTCTCTCTCTCTCACACACACACACACACACACACACACACACACACACACACACACACACACACACACACACACACAGGCACTGTCCCCCTCGCAGCTCACCTTACCCAGGGACATCTGAGCTTTGGGATGGCCAGATGGTGGAAGCAGGTTGGGGGCTTGTATGCATGTGCACATTTTTGTGTACATCTCAGTATGAGAATGAATGTTATTGACCGAGACAGTGAAAGCATTAGAGCGGTATGCACTATACTATGTGTGCGTATTTGTGTATCCGGTTCCATTCCAGACGTTTTTTCTTTTTCTATTTTCTGTTCTTCACCGTGCATCTTCCCGAGTCTACGATACATTCCTGTGTCCAGAGATTTTGCTGCGGAGATGCTATCGGCAGTGTCAGGTTCCTACTGTTTTTGCCTCGCGCTCGGCCCTTATCAGAGCAGGTAGCTGGCTGTGGGAAGAGGGCTGAGGGCTTATCCGCTCAATCTCCAGGAGGAGCAGACCCCGATGCATCAGCCACATACGAAAAACATTTGAGAGCCGGAGTGAAAGCTGTGGCGCTCGTGACACAGTTCAACCACAAACTGTGTGAGTCATCTGTTTGCTGGTAAGGCCAGTTCTCTCAAACGGCAAAGACACAATGGACACACACCCACAGACGCCGCTTGATGTGCACAAGAGCTCAAACTTAGAGATAACCCTCCAGGCCACACCTAGTGGAAAATGGCTAGTAAGTGATTGGGCACAGTTTTCCCACCACTCAAAATGGTGTGAGAAATGAGTCTTTGCTCATTCTTGTTCTGATTCTCAGGCCTTTTCCCCTCCATTATCACCTGTCCCAGAGATTGGGTGACAGTTGTTCAGTCAGAAAGAAAGTGGCGCGTCTTCTATATTTGTTGGGTTTAGAGGCGAGAAGAAGAAGCATTGATTATCGAGTTTTATTTCACACTGTTAACGCAGCCTGGCTTCTGGGGCCTCTGTGCTTACAGCCCTCGTATTCATTATTTCTCCTCCTCCACCCCATGGCCCCTTTGGCTCACTCCACCTAGACCCTCCATATGTCAGCTCGGGCCGGTCCACATCTACAAGGGCCTGTTGTTGACTCTACCTTATGGCCGTTCATTCCTCCCCGATCATTCTATTTTCTCCAAGAAATTCTAATTAGAGCCTGAATATATTTGGGTCAGCTTTTTATTGGCTGGAATTGGTCTCTAGTATGCTATAATGTATATATAATATAATAGGAGAGTCGTTTCTTGGAATAATTGGGTCTCCCTGCCTCTCTCCCT
Source organism: Hippoglossus hippoglossus (assembly GCF_009819705.1). Classification (NCBI taxonomy): domain Eukaryota; kingdom Metazoa; phylum Chordata; class Actinopteri; order Pleuronectiformes; family Pleuronectidae; genus Hippoglossus; species Hippoglossus hippoglossus. The sequence goes on along the minus strand of NC_047167.1, from coordinate 12,784,364 downwards.
CCTTCCCGCCCCTCCCTCACCTGCCGCTTCCTTCTTTCTAGTTAAAAACAGATGCATTTATGAAGCGTTATATGGTTTTCTTCAAGGAAAAAGTGAAATATGAGCCTGTCCTTCTGAAGACGTAATAGACGCACCACTGCGAGGAACAGGAAGGGGGTAAAGAGACTATTGGGGGTGTAAGCTTGTTGTAACAAAGAGGTTCATTTATGATTGTTATAATGAGATCTGCTTTTGAGTCGGGCCCAGAATGATTTAATTTGACTTTTAAGCCCTACGGCTCAGACTTAAGGGCTGCAAGCGGGGAGGCTGGCGGATCAGAGGCCGACTAGGGGAGTGGGAGGAGGCAGGTATATGGTGTTTCTGTGACTTTCAGTGCGTGGGAAACTTTTTAAAGTCTACAATCAAACTGATAAGTGTATCAGTGTAGCTCACTTTGCACACTTGATAGCTGCACCCTTCAAACTAACACTAGATATCCCCATGTTTATTCAGCAAATCCCTTTCCCAATAGTACATGATACGAAGTCGCTACTGTACAGGACAAAAAGAAAACACAACTTTGTGGTAATTTTTTCCACTTTAAGTGATTCAGCCGCCCAGAGGATGTACGTTATGTTTCTAGTGCTCAGAGGAATTAAAGGCAGGACGTTAATAGGGCTGAAATTACCAACGGTGGTGGAAGCTGCTCCACTTCTGATTAAATAAAAGCCGGCTCCTCCACAGGCAGTTTCTCATAGGGACTGACGTGTACACACACACTCTCACACACACACACAAGCACAGATGTGTATGTGCAAGATCACAGACATACGCACACATAGCTTTGATGTGTGGAAAGGAAATGAGTAGCGATGGCGAGCTAAGGGCCCGGGCCTGGGGTCTGTCCCATTATTAATGAATAAGTGCCTCTCCCAGGTTAAGGACATGTGGACATATTTCACCATTTGCTTGCCCTTCTCCTCACCATAAATGTAATCTCTTATTAAACACAGGGTTCTTGGCAAGAGAGGTGCAGATGGAGAGAAATTGTGCATGAGCATTTGTGTCTCACTGTGCGCGTGTCTGCGTCAGCCTGAGAAATGAAAATTGTGTGCCGGAGAGAAACGAAGTGGCCGCACAGTGCAAAATGGAACGCCGGCTCCTGAGAGGAACACTGATGGGCCGATAAGTAGCAAGTGGTGGGAGGACAGTTTTCGCCCCGCGTAACACCGAACCCGTCTGCCAGACAAATATATGCCTGCCCTGTAATGTCCACTTCTCCTGCTGGATGAGAAGAGACTGTGTTTTTTTGGAGGTAATTAAGTATTGATTTAAAGCACAGAGGGTAATGGGAAATTAGTGGACAGCGTCTCGAGGTAACAGCAGCTGCCTGAATGGCTGGAGTACAACTAGAAAACTGACAAGGTGAATGAGGCATTTTTCCGAAAGGAGCCAAGGTCAAAGGTGTTTTGTTTGGCTTTTAAGTTCTGTCCCTGTGAAAACCAGCTAAGATAATAAAACCCAGAAAAATCAAGAATCAGATTGTGCACATTATGTTCTGTATTTAATATTCAATATTAGTGATTATATTTCCTAATTTGCATATTTATTATATTAACTTTTTGTTTGGATGGCCGAGTACAGATCTTCCAACTGACCTGCCCTCTCCTCCATGAATAGTTATAACAGCATAGGTTCATAAGACCTCATTTTAATGTGATGCATCCTGAGGTCACATCACAACCAAACCAAAAGTAAACGAAGAGGACATTTTTCTACAGAAGCTGCTTTCAGACACGCACTGAACTCCTGATGGGGTGAGAACGAAAATGTGCGAATGTCAGTTGCTCTGGACCATCTCAAAGAGTGTTTCCTGCCTGGCCCCTCGTCAAATGTCCAGAGAATGTCCGAGTGAGCTCACGTGAGAACGCAGCAGGTTATTGTCAGGACACATTCGCCGCATGGGGGAGAAATTATGTTTCTAAGGACGGGATACAAAACTAAGAGGTGCCAGGTGTAAAATACATGCCGCAGTGGAATTTATACGTCATGTCCTGCCTCCTGCATGCTCTACCCAGGCGCCAACCCTCACCTGAACGCCACAGAGATTGTCATGTTGTTGTGAACGCGTCTGACCTGGAAAATCTCCTGCTTATGTTCATTATATGTGACAAGCCAAAATCTGGATAATATCGAAGCCAATTGTCTGAGTGCTTGTCTGAAAATGATTGTAGAGATGAGTTGTTTTCCTTCCACTGTGTCCTTCCTCCACCGATCCATGTGCTTTTTTTGGTTGGGGGCAAGTTAGAGGACAAGGATTAAGACTAATTTGTGCATGAGAACAGAGGTGAAGAGGGACAAAGAGACATAGGGGGGGAGAGGGACGATGGGCCAGTATCTGCCTGCGATTGGATTTGTGCTAATGAGGTGGCTGGTGGTTCTGGCTGCTAACCCTTAAGCACACAGAGCCTTTTAGGGTGCATATATGCCTGCATGCATCTTTATGAATGTCTGTGTCGGCGATAATGAATGTTGTGTAGAGGATTGTTTGTCACAGGGACTCGCACCAGTGTGAGCACTTGCTGTTAGCTCTTGTGTTAACGTTGCTGTTAATCTATGAGGGATGTCTTGATTCAACCTGTTAGCGTAGCAGTCGCAGCCATACACCCCCAGCCCTGTTCTGTTATGGGGCTCACTGAACAGTATAAAATTCATGCCCCTCTCCAATTGTTCCCTCCCTTCTCATCCCTTATTCCTGTGAAGTCTCTCCCCTCCCTGCTTCCTCCCAAGGCTGGGCATTTAAAGCGGCACGTCTTTGATGTGAGCTTCACACACTGTTAGACACCCACTCATCAGATTGACACTGATGCCTGGGCGGAGTCAGCCCATTTCCGAGAGTCGGGCAAATGAACGGCTGGAATATACAGTTACTGTACACGCACATCTGGCATGCAGCGCGGTGGTCTGAACTGAGGCGGGAGTCGGGAATGCGGACGTGAATCAACAGATGAGCTCGTTCAGACGCACACGTTTTCCGGCGCGGGCGCACGACGCTCAGCCGATGATATGTCAAGGTGACAAATGTTCCCGCTAAGCCGAGCTGAATGTAATTGTGCGGCGGGTTTTCCTGTGTTTTACAACTGTGTCACATCAGTTTCAGAGGAAACTCTCTTACTATCAAAAGGTGCATCGTACGAGTGATGTGAGATTATTAATGTATGATATCGAATGCTGACCTCTCACATCATAAATTCTCCCTCTAAATGCAGCCTTGAATCTCTCTGACAGGCTCGGTAAATGATGAATGATTTGTAAAGGCATAACTAGACAGGAAGTGTGCAACAAATGCATGTACAGTGTCAGTGGAGGTTAGCATACTTCAAATTAGCTCTCACAAATTATCATGTGTACTTGTCTGTAGAGGTTGAGGAATTGCTGACCTTACTCTGAGCTCAACTCTGCAAGCTTGTCTGGGAGTGTGCAGTGTAGTATTCAGGATCATTATGACACAGATTTGCATAGTATTTATATTATATATTACTTTAATTAACAATTGTATTTAACATAAAACAATTACTTTCAATTGAGCGGCCACTCAGAAAACATGTCCTGCATCATGATGTTCCCGTTGTCCGTCACACACTGTCGATTAATGGTTTAATCCGAACATTACACAGCCATAGTAAGGTGTGGCTAACGTGTATAATTGAAAATGCTATCAGTGATCAGGCTTACACTTCATCAGGTCTCTGCGTTTGCAGGTCGATGCTGCTGCCTTTCGCTGTCGTTGTTTTAACATCTGGACTGTCACAAACTGTGTAAACAGTAATTAAGAAACTAAGACAATTCTCTGGGTTATGTCAAAATAGTTTGTTGAAATCCTTCACTGTGGATATTTTTAGACGCATCTTCAAAAAGACTAATTTGTAGGTTTTGGGTATCTGTCTGTGTGTTTATCACTTTTTAGAAATTATTTTTTCAGGCATTTTATGCTTTTATTTTGATGTCAACAGAGAGAAAATGAGTCAGACATTCAGCGAACGGTACAGCTAGCCGGGAGTCAAACTGGGAACTTGCTGCTCATTTTCCCTGGGAAAGGATATCATTTCTTGCATTTGAATGGATTACATTACTCAGTCCCTCCCAACCATGAGGCTATATCATGTTCCAGCCTGTTAATGTCAATGCTGTGTTTGTATTACAGAAAACATCATCATGCAGGTATTTGTTGTAGTGACTCTCAGGCTCTTGTTCTCCACGATAAGGATTTAGTCTTCCCCTCCCCAGACAACATTAAACAGGTTCGGGCGATGATGAAACGACTCCTCTCTAGCTGCATCTTTAAAAATATGTGTGTGAGTGTGTTAAGCTGCTGCGATTTGAGGACTCACGCTTGTTTATGTTCAAACTTTGCTTTTTTTTCTGAGACTGTCTAATGAAATCGTGACAAATGTTCATGTCTCCCTGTGTTTATGCTTGCGTGTGCATACACGCATGTGTTTGCATTTACAGGTAAACTATTGATACTGTGCTGGTTCAAGAACACAAACAGTCTTAATACATATAATGCGTTTATAATGTGTGGGGAGTAATGTTTGTGCTAAAGCTCATGATATTCCTCTTTGTAACTAAATTAACAGGTTCCATTACAATCTGAACCGCCCGTCATATTTATGCTTCGCAAACAATTCCAAAATCCTCCATCAACTTTTTCTTACATTTATGAAAGCTGCTTGATATGTTGACCTCCCTCACCCGAGGTGGAACAGAGAGACACAGATGTGTAGCCCTCTCTTCATGTGATGGTTATAACTCTTGACAAGGTCACTGGGCGAGTCTGTGAGTGTGTGTATGTTTGTGCGAGCAGATTCGAGCATGTATAAAAATAAAAGAATGACTCGGCCGGCTCTTAAAAGGGCTCTCAGACACCTGTCAATGATTGGCTGAAAGAGAGCACCTTCCCTCCGCTGTTATTGACAGTTGAAAATGTGGAGGAAGTGTTGAGAGCGACTTGCGGTTCCGCACATGTTTTCAATCAATTTGAGGCTCAGGTAATGCTTTGAAAATCGTCTTTCCTTGATAAACATCATGTGGCAGCTTCTAAAAGGAAAAGCATGATGGATCGTCATAGTGCTGCTTAAAAAAAAACTGAAGAGACCAAAAAGCAAACAAGAAGCGTCTCTCTCGCTCTCTTTCTCTCTTTCGCTCTCTCTTCCTCTGACTCTCTGTCTGTCTGTTGCCTTGGCTCTCAAGATTGATTGTAAATCGTCCAGGATGTATGAGCGTTGCAATCATATCATGGATCACAGCATGGGTAGGGAATGACAGATGTCGCGGGCGTCCTCTGTTTATTTGAGAGGCGAGCGTGCGTCTGATGGATTGGCTGCATTCGGCGGAGACTGGGATGATTTGTCATCTCCTGTGTGTCTCTTTGTGTTTTTGTAAGTATTAAACAGGGCAAACAAAGGGTGTTTGTCGTGCGGAGCAATGTCCCAAAGTCAGCAAGAATAACTACAGATCACTTTAAGGACATTTATATTTTGTATAACATGATAGTACGATAGACAGATAGAGTACTATATATCCACTATTTCTGTTAGGTGTATTTTCGATGTATTTCAAATATATTCATAGCTTTTAACTCCTTGATTTTATAATTTTCTATTGGATCTACTGTATGTGCCCCCCTTAACTACGTACAGATGATTTTTAAATTTCACTCATATTACATGAGTATACCTTCCGGATTTAACATGACACAGAGAGATGAGGCCCCTCACTGTTGCTATGGGTGGTATGGGGGCTACTGTAGGAAAGGTTAAGTGCATTTCCAGTCAAGGTCATTTTGAGTGGCATATGTATCCTATTTAGGAGCCTCCGAAACCACTGAGCGGTGTAGACATGAAACAGTGTTGACAGCTCTGCTCCGCTGTGATTGCTAAAGTTACACTGGAGATTAGTTACTGGACTAAACACACACACACACACACACACACACACACACACACACACACACACACACACACACACACACAGTGTCCTGTGCTGTGCGCTGATCACTAGATAGGCCCATTATTATGGACAACCATTACTACGCTAACCGCTCCTGATTGCTTTGCCTTTCACATCGCGGTGACATCAGCAAATTGCTAATTGACAGATAATTGCCAATAATCACAGGATGGATCTGTGAGGCTGCAATTAAAGGAGCTTGCTGCAGCATCCAGGTTCCTTATGTCAGTGTGCCTTTGTTTAGTAAGGCAGGTTGATCAAATACCTTTTTGCAGGAACATTTTTGAAAATTGTCGCCGTACGGTTCGATACCATTTGTGTCGTGCATTCGTCTCCCAGATCTGTAGATGTCCTATGTCAATTTGCGGGCCACTCCCTTTGCAACGTGTCTCATTATGTTTGCTGCTACCTCTGTGAGAGATAACAGCCTGGCGCTTGTAATGGGATCCTGTCTGTTGGGAGGAGATGGAGGAAATTGCTGGGAGCAGGAATGCGCTTGACTTGCTCGTTTGGGTCAGAGAAGGAAGTGGCGGTGTGTGTTTGCGTGTGTGTTTGCGCTTGTGTGTTGGTCCAAACCTGTGTTGGCTCAGCGATTGAAAAAAAACCTGAAATGTGATATGAATATCCTCTCCATTCTTCCATGAAAGTACCTGAAAGAAAACCCTGAAAGGGGCCCATTTAGGCTCGCTATCAGACAATACAGTACAATGCCCCTGATGACAGCCAAACTGGGGGAGGAAATGGCCCTGCTAGGACCAACATAATAGCGGAATATTCTGGAAGTCACAGAAGAGATTTCTGTAAGATTTTTTTTTAACAATCAGTAGAAAAGTGTGTGTGCAGTGTGTCTGTGTCCTCGGTGTGTGTCTGTGTGCGCGGTGTGTCTGTGTCGGGTGTGTCGGGCATGCTGACCCTCTTTTCTGTATGTGCATGACAGTCTGATGTGCTGGATGTGTGAATTGGAGCCTTGCCTAGACTGTCAATCAGATGAAGAGATCATTAGAGGTGTGACACTCAAATCTCTCATCTCTCTAATCAGCTGTCATACGAACAATGCCAGCTCCTACATGTGCCTGTGTCCAGTTGCCAACTGCAAGTTCATAAGCTTGAGCTGCATACACACAGGAATATAAACTGAATTTTGTTCAGGTGTCTTCCTCACAGTGAGCCTCACTTGGTTGTTGCCTCTTTCAACGATCTTTTAACAGGAAAGAAATGACTTCAACATGGGGTCCATATGGACCCCATGTTGAAGTCATGCTGCTCTCTAACAGTGGGGGAATGGCAATTAGCGCTACATTTGCTGAGGATGGCATGGAACCAGAGACCTGTCACCTCTGGTTCACAGCTCTGTCTTTGAAGACATGCAAGTGTGTGTGTGTGCGTGCATGCATTTGTGTGTGTGTCTTTGTGCATGCATGTGTGTGTGTGTCTGTGTGCATGCATGTGTATCAGCATGCACGAGGGAAGGGAAAATCATAGCAAGGCACCTGCTACACAGCAGGGAACAGGACTGTCTCACCAAGACAAGTGTGTTCGTGTGTGTCTGCACGTGCATATGCGTTATGCAAAGGGGGATGTGTAGGGTATAGCGGTGGCATATTGTGTGTGATCAGAGGCACAGCAGCATCTAAATGCATGCGGTTACTTGTAATCAATGTTACCACATTTCCTTTGGGTATGCTAATGTATTCTAAAATGCAAATGCTTTTCAACAGCAAACCCTTAAGTTGTATCATATGAGTAAATGAGCGATCATGCATACAGTGATGATCAGATGGAAATCTGCTCGAAGAATGTCACACGGCATCTTGGGAAAACTAATTCCCACACACAGTTACTGGGACGTCGGATTGCACGACTGCCGGCATATGGATTCCGTAGTGGCACGGATTGCATCATGTTTGTCATAATTATTTGATCACAGTTTAAAAGTCCCTTTGATCTCCATAGTGAGAGACTGATGTGACACAAAATGGTCGGCAGCACACTGAGGAAGAGGGTAATCTGTGTCTCTGATAGGACAGGCTCCAGTCGCCCCTGGAGACTGCTGGTTGCATGGCCCCGGCTTTGAAACCCCTCATGATCACTGAGCACCTAGATGTCATCATTTGACTTCAAGAAAATCTGTTGTCTCACTGAAAAGTCTGATTATTTTTGTGTTAAGTTGATTTTCTTTCTATATGGTGATGTGGACACCTTGGTTAAGATTTGCATGTTGGCAACATTGATCATATATGCTCTTGTAATCATGAGTTGTCCTAAATACAAAATTGAAGAGTTAAATTCAGCGACCATAAACCTCAGATCTGGAAATAACATCCGCCCTGAGGGATCCAATCACACGTGGTCAGCTTTAAGTACAAGTCTGAACTCACCCAAATGTGTCCTGAATGCGTCCTGAGAACCAATCACTCAAACCACATTCGGAGGTGGTCGGGGTCACATGTGGCCACATTTTTCTTGCTGTGAGAATGCACATGCATCATGAAGGAATGCCCAGTCAGCTGATCTCCTCTGACCTGCAGCAGTTTTGCACTTAATCAAGTCTATTTTTATGCTTCTCATTGACTGGTTTGTTTTTGGTCAAAGCCACAATATCTGATCAACACATACTGATTGATACTTTTCTTAAATTGGTTAAATCTTTCTCCACAGCAGCTCCACGAGATTCCTTCAGCGCCTCCTGACTCCTCTGTCTACGTCTCTCACTCGAACAGACAGACACACACAGGGACATTGGACACATTTGTATATATATTTGGTCTTCACAAACAGAAATGATGTATGTGATTATTTGTTAAGAGAGCGGAAAAGTGAGATCTTTGTATATAAGGTGTGAACAGACGAACTTAACGCTGTTCACTTGTGATCTGATCTCTCAGGACAGATTCTAATACCAGGTCTGAACAGGTCCCTTGATTCAAGTCTGCCCTGGGATCTGCGTGTTGCAACCCCAACTAGTAATTAAACCTATCTCACACTGTGAGAACCTCCAAGATCGCTGTTTTCCAATTGTTTGTAAAAGCTCTTTTTTTTTTTGTCCTGGAGGACCCAAACACTCACTCATGTGATTAACACACGAGGCACAAAGGGTCATGTAGAATCTGATTCACACACTGCCTGGATTAGTGGGGTCCATGTGAAGCAGACTGAATTGATTTTCAATTTTCTTTCAATGTGTAATATTAAATATAATATTACACATATTTAATAAATTTTGTTTTCCTACTCATATTTCTTATAGTTATACTTGCAAAAAACACACCACAGCAAGTCCTTGCATGTGTAAACCTACTTGGCAATAAACCCAAACAATATGTTGTTCTTCAGTCTCAATCAATAATCCTCCCCCCTTTTATCTCTCTCTCTCTCACCCATTAGAGCGCCAGGTTGTGTAACATGTTGACTGGCTTGGTACTTACAG